>NW_020837973.1:8917924-9207781 GCF_003676395.1 Aethalodelphis obliquidens
AAAAAACTAAAAATAGAATTACCATATGATCCAGCAATCCCACTACTGGGCATATACCCAGAGAAAACCATAATTCAAAAAGAAACATGCACCCCAATATTCATTGTAGCACTATTTACAATAGCCAGGTCATGGAAGCAACCTAAATGCCCATCGACAGACGAATGGATAAAGAAGTTGTGGTACATATATACAATGGAATATTACTCAGCCATAAAAAGGAACGAAATTGGGTCATTTGTTGAGACATGGATGGATCTAGAGACTGTCATACAGAGTGAAGTAAGTCAGAAAGAGAAAAACAAATATTGTCTATTAACGCGTGTTTGTGGACCGTAGAAAAATGGTACAGATGAACCGGTTTGCAGGGCAGAAGTTCAGACACAGATGTAGAGAACAAACGTATGGATACTAAGGGGGGAAATATGTGGGGGGGTGTGGGGGTGTGATGAATTGGGCGAATGGAATTGACATGTATACACTGATGTGTATAAAACTGATGACTAATAAGAACCTGCTGCATAAAAAAGTAAATAGAATAAAATTCAAAAAATAAAAAAAAGCCTTGGCTAAGGGGCAGAGTTTAGGCGGGGGTAGAACTTAGACAGGGGCGGGGTTTTGGGTGGGGCAGGACCTAGGAGGGTAGGGGGTGACGTTTGAGTGTGGGGCGGGGCCTAGGCTCAGGACCCACGTAGTCGGAAAAGGCCCTGGGGGCGAGGTCTAGGCGGGGCCACGTTCAAGTGTGGGGCGGGGCCTCTGTTTAGGACCTGCGCGGAAGGGGAGAGGCAGCACGTGGAAAGGAGGGCCTTTGGAGTATGGAGTTCTGGAATTTGGAGGAAAGGCCCTGGGTTGGGGTGTGTGGGTGGGGTTTAGGCCCAGCTCCATGGAGGGGGTCTCAGAGGGGGTCTTGGAGTGTAGAGGTGGGGGCCTGAGTGGGGAGGTAGGGGTGGGGATTGGGCTCTGCACGGCAGGAGGGAGGCCCCAAGGGCAGAGGATTAGGCTCCAGAGCCCAACAGGCTCCCCGGTGCCTAAGTGGACAGGGAAAGCGCTGGCCCTGCTCCCTTCCGTTCCTTCGCACCCCTCCCCCACCATCTCCCCCAGGGTCTCCCCCATCGCGGCTGGACCCCTAACCGTGGGTGGGTCCCACTGGGTGTAGGAACCCCTCCCCTCCCCTAGCCGCCCCTCAGGGGTGCTGGTCCCGGAGGTCCGGCCTTTACTTTTGCTCCCCCTTCCCTCCCTCCCTCTCCCTCAGGACCCGTGTGGCTGAAGGGGGCCTCGGGTGGGCAGAGGATCAGGCCTGGGATCTCAGCAGGTTCCTGGGGTCCCAAGTGGGCAGGGCAAACCTGGCCACACTCCCTTTTGATCCTCTGCCCTCCCAATGGCTCCCCAATTTCCCCCTTTGGGCAAGGGATCCCTTCCCCTCCCCAAGCCGCCCCTCAGGGGCGCCAGTCCCGTCCTGCCTCCACTTCTCCTCCCCCCTCACTCCCCCCACGCCCCATGTCCTACCCAGTCACTGGGGGTTCCTCCCATACCTTTAGGTGTCCGTGGTCCCCCACCGGTGCCTGGTAGGTGCCCTCGTTGTGAGGAAACACAAATTCCGCGTCCTCCTAGTACGCCATCTTTATTCGGAAAGCCGGCAGGCTGAGAACATGGCAGACTAAAGTCTCAAAGTAACCATCTTATTGGGATTTGGATGCCAGTTTCTTTTATAGCACAGAGAGGGGGAGGAGATGAGGAAGTAAAGTAAGAAGGCCATAAGTTTTGCAAATGTCCCCTGGAATGGCCAGCCTTGGGGAGGGGATGTGTTACTTTCTTCTTTCTTGTAGCCATCCACAGGTGGACAGGGTCAGGGTGCTTCCCTGAACAAAGGCACTTTGGTTTAACATTCAGGCAGAGGGTTCCCCGAGGCAGGCCGTTCTGTATAGACAGTATCCTTTCAGTGAACAAAAGCGGCAGAACGGAAAGGTTAAAGTAAAAGAAACAGATCCAACACGTAGTCAGATTTGGCTCTTCCCTGTTAAACCTAGACCAGTAGCACCTGCATCAACTGAGACCTTGTGAAGAAATGGAAGTTCTCTCCCTACCCTAGACCTGCTCCATCAGGAACTCTGGGGTGGGCCCGGCAACCTGTAGTTTAGTAAGCCTTCCAGGTGATGCTGTTTCATGCTACAGTTTGAGAACCACCGAATATATGATTTTTTTCCTATAATATTTAGGGACCTACCAAGAAGTCAAAACCCCGAAGCAGTTTTTGAATTCCTGATATATCCTTATTTTTTCACATGATTGCTAAGAAAGTGAATGTTGCATGTTGAGATGCATTGGCTGAGACATCTTAAGAGAGGCATTACATATAGCAGTGGCATTAATGATTAAGAACGGTATTCACCGCAGAAGGGATCGTTGACTGATTTTATAACACTTATGAGGGCTAATATTTAGCTCGTTGATTTATGACCATCACGTCAATGTCCCTTTTAAAAGTTAAAACTCTTTAAATTAATTTTTGATCACAGTTGAGAAGGCATTGACTGATTACGTGTATTAGTGCTCTGTGATTACAAACAACTTCCTTGCTGTCCCAGGAGGCTGTGAACGAGCCTGATTTACAGATTCCCGTGTAAGGTATGAGAAAGGGAGGGAGATGGCTGTGCCCTTCTTGCTTGGGGTACGTGTGATACTGCCTCCGAGGTTGCTGACTCTTGCTCACTATTGCCATCTTCTAAAGAGGAAAAAAATCTGTATTTGGGAACACTGAGTTTCAATGTTTGGGATTTCCAAAATGCAGTCTACATGATGAAGGGCAAGCACTGGGAGACTTTAGTCCATTGTTTGGAATATGTTTCCCTGGTTACGTGGATGAATGATGAGTGAAGGGCTTCCTGGTGGCGAAGTGGTTGGGAGTCCACCTGCTGATGCAGGGGACACGGGTTCATGCCCCGGTCTGGGAGGATCCCACATGCCGCGGAGCGGCTGGGCCCGTGAGCCATGGCTGCTGGGCCTGCGTGTCCAGAGCCTGTGCTCCGCAACGGGAGAGGCCACAGCTGTGAGAGGCCCGCGTACCGCAAAAAAAAAAAAAGATGAGTGAAAATGTTGCAGGAAGGGGAACCTCTTCCAGGGCCCGAGAGTGGGCTCTTGTCTAACACTCAGAAATGAATTGTCCGAGGAGACACACGTGCTGACAAAGCAGGAGACTTTATTGGGAAGGGGCGGCCGGGCGGAGAGCAGCAGGGTAAGGGAGCCCAGGAGAACCGCTCTCCACGTGGCTCGCAGTCTCGGGTTTTATGGTGATGGGGTTAGTTTCCAGGTTGTCTCTGGCCAATCATTCCGACTCAGGGTCCTTCCTGGTGGCATGCGCATCAGTCAGCTAAGATGGATTCCAGTGTGAAGGATTCTGGGAGGTTGGTGGGATATGTGGACTGGCACCTCCTCTCTCCTTTTGACCTTTCTTGAATTCTTGCAGTTGGTGGTAACTTGTTAGTTCCATACTCCTTACCAGGACCTCCTGTTGTAAGATAACTCATGCAAATGGTTACTATAGTGGCTGGCCAGGGCGGGCGGTTTCGGCCAGAGTTTCCCCTAACAAAAAGATTCCATCACACTTCCTTGATATTGTGATGATGGGCCTGACTCCTGTTTCCAGGTGCTCAGACTTTAAAAATCTCCATGACCAAGCCTCTTCCTCTATCTTCACTTTAGGCTTAGTACTGTAATTATTATCATGAACTTTTTCTTTCATTTACATGTCCTGTATCCTCCAATCAGGTGGGATTTTCACAGTCAGCAAAATGTTTCTTTTGTTGTATCATCAACTAAAAGAAATGAATGGTACTCCTGTTCTAGTTGATTAGGTAGAAATTCATTATTAGGGTGGCAAAGGGAAAATATCAGGTAATTTCAGGCCTTCCTACGCTCACCCTATTGATTCAATTGTCACACAACTTCTAACGTGATTGCAGGCAACAAGAATTCACAGGTCATATGTCCGCTACTTGGCTGGTGATTACCAATACGGACTCAATATAATTTGCATGTGTTTGTGATGAAACATTTTATATATGTGACCTGAAGGCCTTTGTTAAAAATAGTAACATACTAGTGCTACTGTACCTTTATTGCTAATTTTTTTTTTTTTTTTTTTTTTTTTGCGGTATGCGGGCCTCTCACTGTTGTAGCCTCTCCCGTTGTGGAGCACAGGCTCCGGACACGCAGGCTCAGTGGCCATGGCTCACGGGCCTAGCCGCTCCGCGGCATATGGGATCTTCCCGGACCAGGGCACGAACCTGTGTCCCCTGCATCGGCAGGCGAACTCTCAACCACTGCGCCACCAGGGAAGCCCAACATGTGTGCCATTCCTTATTTTATTTTATTGAAGTACAGTTGATTTACAATGTTGCATTCGTTTCAGGTGTATAGCATAGTGATTCAGTTATACATATACATATGTTCATTCTTTTTCTGATTCTTTTCCCATATAGGTTATTACAGAGGATTGAGTAGAGTTCCCTGTGTTATACAGTAGGTCCTTATTAGTTATCTATTTTATGTATAGTAGTGTGTGTATGTTAATCCCAAGCTCCTAATTTATCCCTCCCTCTCGTGTTTCCCCTTTGGTAATCATAAATTTGTTTTCGAAATCTGTAAGTCTATTTCTGTTTTGTAAATAGATTCATTTATATCATTTTTTAAAATTAGATTCCACATGTGAGTGATAGCATATTATATTTGTCTTTCTCTGTCTGACTTACTTCACTTAGTATGATAATTTCTAGGTCCATCCACGTTGCTGCAAATAGCATTATTTCATTCTTTTTTATGGCTGAATAATATTCCATTGTATATATGTACCACATCTTCTTTATCCATTTATCTGTCGATAAGCTGCTACATTTTGGGGGTAATTTGTTATGCAGCTATAGATAACCATTACACAGGAGAAAAAACCCAGACCTGAATGAGGGAATAATACAGCTTTCAGGCTGATAGAACTTGTTCAGTCTGCTTTATGTAAGTTAAATGAAATCGGAAAATACTACACAGCTGAAGTATCCCTCTTTGGAAGCAGACTGTTATTTGACACAAGTTCAGATGTCCCCACCTATTTTCAAACACGTGCCGGGCCTGTCTGTCTTCTCCTAGGTTCGCACACTGCTCGGGGGCTGGTTCTTCTTTATGCACAGACCTAATATCTTAGCTTATGTGGGAAAATGGTCTTTTATATCTGAATTGGCTAATATTTATATAAAAGAAAATACCAGAAGATGCCCACTTTGTATTGACCTGCTATTTCTTTCTTTGAAAATGAAACTATGGCGTATCACAAAGACAAGTTTGGACTTTGCAAAAATTGCCCTGTGCACTCGGTGGATCAGCCTTCGTGCTCAGGCAGCTCCGAGCCCCCGCAGTCTGCAGAGACGCCGTGAGCAGCTGCAGCTGCCCCAGCCAGATCTGCTCACCCCACTGCCCCTCGAACCCCCAACAGCTGCTGGGGTGGCTGTCAGCCAGAACTGTGGAGGCAGCAGGAGGCATAACTCTGCTGCCAGCGCTGCTTGGACCGAGATGGGAGCTGCGTGTGGAAAAGGCAGATCAATTCAACTTGCGTTCTTTACCTTTCTTCTCTCATTTTCATCTGTAGAATCTTGAAACGGAGATCCTTTCTGGACACGGGCATATGCTTTGAATGACCCAGACATGGACACGTGGACATACACGCAGACACATACATGTGCACACACACCTTCCTTCTCATATTTGCTTCACATGGACAGCAGACAGAGCTGAAGAATACTTTGAAGTTTGTCCATCCAGTGGCTTTAAGCCAACCATCACATACTGTACTTTAGGCATGATTTTTAAATGCAGATTTGGGGTCCAGTCCAGACCTAGTTGAATTGGTCTCTGGTGGTGATGCCCAGGAGTCAGATGGTAAATTGGTCATGACCATCTCCGCCCCCAGCAAGAAGCCACACGATTTTGGTGAGTGGGGACCCATTCTAGTTTGCTCGTGCTTCTGTAACAAGGTACCACAGACTCGGGGGTTTAAACAACAGACTGTTATCGTCTCAAAGCTCTGAAGGCCAGAAGTCCAAACTCAAGAGGCCTTCAGGGTTGGCTCCTTCTGAGGCTGTGAGGGAGAATCTTGTTCCAGGCCTCTCTCCTTGGCTTGTAGACGGCTGTCTTCTCCTGTGTCTCCTCACATTGTCTTCCCCCCATCTGTGTCCAAATGTCCCCTTTTTATGGGGACACTAGGCTTATTGGATTGGCACCCACCCTAGTGACCTCATTTTAATTGGGTTACTGCTGTAAAAATCCTGTCTCCAGATAAAGTCACAGTCTGAGGTCCTGGGGGTTAGGACCCTAACATATCTTTTTCTGGGGACACAATTCAACCTATAACAGGACTCCTTCATGTAATAGGTGGCTACGTCCTGAATCTTCTATAATAATAAAATGATCATAGTAATGTTTATGAGGTACTTACTATCTGTGTTAACTGTTTTACATGAATTATTAAAATTTAACCTTCACAGCAAACTTTGAAGAAGTTGTTGTCATGTTTCCCAATTTAGAGATGATAAAACTGAGGCTTAAAGAAATTGGGTAACTTGCCCAAGACCTCACAATTAGTAGATGGTGAGGGAGGGCCCCAGTCCAGGTTAGAACATTCCAGAAGCCATGCTGCTCCCTATTGCACATTTAATTGTCGTAAACTTCTAATTGTTACCAAAGTCCATTTGCGTTTAGTCAGTCTCTGCTTTCCTATCTCATTGGTCTAACCTTTTTTGTCTTCCATCTGTAGCCAGAGTAACTGTATTCTTTCCTCTTTGTCACATGCTTCCCGAAGATTTCTAGGAACTTCCGAGCCCTCATTTTTCCAGGGTACACACCCCTGTTCTTTCTTTGGGTGACATGCCTGGCGTCCTCGGACCACAGTGGCCCATCTTCTTGGACCCTCCAGTTTGCCGATGAGCATCTTAACGTGTTGTCCCCAGTGTAGACTGGAACTGGGTTTGCACACAGTCTTGCTCTAAATGTGCTGGCTTATCATGCTCAGAGTAAACAAAAATCTCCCAGTTATCTGTGCTTGGTGTCCCATCAGGACGGACCACACAGTTTCTGTTCCTTCCACATAAGAACAGCGGAATATGGGCTAAGCACAGATTGTAGGCCACAGACTGTAGACTCCATGTGTATGTCACCCTAAAGAACTCATTCCCACTATCTCGACCAGGGCAAAGTTATAAACGGAGGCAAGGAAACCCCAGTGTTCCAGGGACAGGGCCCCTACTGTTAAGACCCTTCCCGGGGTTTCCAGCTCACTGGACGGGGCCAACCCCAAACTCTCCTCTTACGTGGGCTTCTCACAGCAAGCAAGCCAGCAGCTAGGTTTTCTGTTGGCGTGTTTGTTTTTTCCCCTCCCCTCCTGTGTGTCTGGAACAGGGAAAGACTTTCTTTCTCTCCATCTTACTCTCTTTAGTTCACAGAGCTGCTCTTTGGGTAACAGTAGAATTCAAGAGATGGTCATTATCCCAAATCCGTGGTTTCTTACTTGGCCTGCTGACAGTGGAGGAGATTGACATGACCAGCTTGTGTGGGTCTGTTCAGCCCGGTTGGTTTCAGCATCTGTTATGGGACAAGTGCCCGGCTGCCTGCCCTCCCTCCTCTCCTCTCTTCCAAACAGTGATGAGTTCTGGTTCCAGGCACCGTTCTAGACCCTGGGGACCCTAGAGTCGAACGAGACACACAAGGTTCCTGCCTTCAGGGGTGTTCTTATGGTGGGCTGACAGGTGCAAACAAGTAAATCCATGAAGTGTGTTCAGGTTGTGAGAACAGCAGTGATGGAGATAAAACAGGATAACAAGGTGTGTGTATGTGTGTGTGCCCCCTTCTCCAGTTCCTCCAGTGCTAAACTCTCCAGCTTCTAATTTATGCTTTCTCAGCAAACCTACATTCTCTTGACACATCTCATGTCAGTACCAGCTCACACGTTTCAGCCCCCTTTATTTGCCAGGTGAGGTTCTGCAAAGGGATTTTTCAATTTACCCCAATGGTGGAATTAAGATGATTAAATATGCAATCAACCAACTTAAAACTACAAGTGGTTCCTGCCAGTGTGTTCACTGAGCCAGGCGTGATTCTGGATGTCGGACATGATCTGACCTCCTTGAAACCACCTCTCTGTTTTGTGAGAGTCGGTGGAAGCAAAGCAGAGCCCTGGAAAAACTGCAGAGTCCAGCAAGATGGTCTTTGTTTTCTGTTCCTCTGCCCTTTCATCTCCTCAGCAGTGCCCTCGTCCACCTCTCAGGCCTTTTCACCTTGGGTCCTCTCCACTTATCAAAACGAGAAAAGACTGGCTATCATTTATTCATGGTTAAATGGAAAATCAGGGTCAGGGGTACCAGGCCTGGGGCCCTCTATTCAGGAATAATGATGCTGCATTTTTCTGTGACCTCAGCAGTTCTCATCCCTGAGGACCCTGAGCTTGGCTGAGCGAGTTGTAGGTTGGGGACCCCAGTAAGTCCATTGCACAAGGAAAAAGGAGCTGTGAGGCTAGCCCTGGCCCTGCCTACGTCAGCGAGGCCTGGACGAGGCAGCCAGGGATGGGATCCATACCAGAATAAACACTGTCCTCCCAAGGCAGGCAGAAGGCTCTCAAATCCGGGGGAAGAGAGGAAGCACTTACCAGGTCTTTTTTCCCCTGAGGCTCAGTAGAACAAAGCTGGTAGCCGTACTGAATGTCCTAGACCCCTACTCACAGCTATAACTGAGTGGGAATTCTCTCAGGCTGTTGCTTTTCTCTTTAATGAACATTTTAGGCAACCATTTTCCTCTTCTGGAGTGAGAGATCCTGCCCCCTTTAAAGATATTTCAGACGTCAGCCAACTAACCTGCCTGTCTCCTGGGCAGTGAGTGGGGAGGAGGTCTGGGCGCCTCTGTGAACCCAGCCTCCAGGTCACTCTGAAATCCTGCTCTGGGCTGACGTGGTGCTCAGGGCGGCCTTCCAGCCTTCTCCTGAGCAGCCAGGCTAACCTGTGGGCCATCCCTGCTACTTGCAGGCCACTGACCGCATGGCCCAAGCATCAGCTGGGGCTTCTGGGCTGCCCCCGCTGCAGCCCCAGGCCAGAGGCCAACACTTCCTCGGAGTTCTGCCCTGTGAAGTGGTCCCCGCTTCTTGGCTTTCCCCACTGGCTCCCTCCCTTTGCAGCCTTCACAGAGGCTGAAGCTTCCCCCTCCCGTCACCCCTCCCCTTTCTTTAGGCTGGATTCTCTCCTGTGCAAAGATTTCCGACTCTGCAGAGCTCATCTCCTGAGCGCCTTCTTCCATCCATCTGTGGACCAAGCCTCTGCCTAGGTTCCTCCATGTATTCTAAGGCAGAGACAGCAGGAGCCTGTCATTCCCACTGCATTGGCCAAAACTGGAAGCGGGAAGCAGGAAGCAGGAAGCAGGAAGTAATTGTTTGTGCTGTTTCCGGATTCCTTCCTCTGGGGCCCAGGAAACCAGCCTGGCCGTGGCTAGTGAGGTAGGGATGCAGAAGATCCCAGCCTTGGGGCTAACCTGGAGAGAATATTCAGGAAAATTGTTAACCAGGGTGCTGATTTCAGCTACATAGCAAGGTGAGTTGAGACAAAATATCAGGGAGCTATTGCAGAAATAATTTCAATAACTATTATTTGAATGAACTATTTATCATCCATGCCTACTTGTCACAGGGTGGATAAACACTTATGCACATTAAAAAAATGTCTACTTAACTTTGAGGCAAGTTTTCTTCAATTACAAAGCCAAATCCAGCTCATGTACGTCCCACCTTCCTGGTGAGGTGCTCGGGCAGCATGGTCTAAAAAGCAGCTAGAGACACTGACCTGTAATGGACACGGCTTGGACACCCCACTATGGACATTTTATCAAGTACGCTACTTGGGTTTCCTCCTTTCCAGGCTTGACATGTCACGGAAAAATTAACTTGCCAAGGATTGCACAGCTTTAAAATGGTAGAAGAAGAAATCAGCTTGAGGACCCCAGGACCCTCATACCTCAGCCTTTTGAGGAACACGAGGCTGCATCTTTCCCTGTTCTACCCGCCCTGTTACATGCAAAAGCAGATTCACTTCTGTTCACTCAACGTATGCGTTTCTGGAAAAGTGTACAAAGTAGAATGCTTGTATCTTTCAAATTCACGAGGGGGAAGTTATTTTTTAAAGGAATGTTATGGAAAGAATGCTTTGATAAGGTGGCACCCCCGTGCCCTCCTGACCTAATTCACCTTCCACATCCCTGCAGTGGGATTGTGGCTGGACGTTCACCTTTCTGCGTCCTGGTGTCTGGGTGTCAGTTCTGAAGTCTGTGCTGCATAAATACGGGCGCTGATAGCCTAACAGCTTCATTAATAAACTCCTGACGGGTGAGATGTTAAACCCACACTACTAATAGGGTTAGAGCTTTCCACCTGGGGTTACCGTCTGGGGGAGGTGTTCTATTTTCATCTCTTCTTCGCCTTTGTGCCGATTGCTGTTCTGTAAGGGATCTGGGCTACCCAGAGTATGTTTAGTTCATTTGGCTGGGACACTTCCTTAACGGTATAGAGATAACCAATTGTGTAGTTTATATTGGAATTGAGGGTTTTGCCTCCCTCAAGAATATTATAATCTTAACTGATTGTTTGAGGCTCCATTTCCTTTAGATAAATAGAGAAATGTGTTTTCTCTTCCCATTCTCTTCCCCTACTCCAGTGAGCAGTTTTTCAACAGACTGTAACAGAAGATTTCTCTGTCTGCATTAGGAGTCATCTCAGGTTTACGTTCAGAAAAGCTACTAAAAATGTGAGGTGCAAACAACTGGGCAAAAGCAGAGGAATGAAAAGGAGTTGTTTGATGAGGATTTTGCAGAACAGTGGGCCAAGGCTGTCACTTGCAGAAGGACTTCGCTTTTTCTTAGGAGGGGGGAGTTTGCTTCCGCCCACCCCAGGCAGTCACTCCAGAGGGTTCACATGACCCTTCATCCTTCATGCAAGGGGATCCTACGCATCTGAGGCAGAGAATCCTTCCACGTTACCTCAGTTAGATTGGAGTGCCTTTCTAGTGAGTTCTTTTCTGACTTCGTATGATATAAAGCTGTTTGAAGTTATTTGACACCAAAATAAACAAACATTCCATAAGAGGTGATGTCTCCCTGAGCTTACGCAGTAATGTTTATTCTGCCAATTTCTGGGCAGAAGAACATTCCACCTATGTTAACCATGCATTGTGGCAAAAGTCACAAGGACCTTTCTTCCCCCCAGTTTTTCTCCATGTAAATAAATATGCAATCAACTCAAGTAAATATTGTAAATATTTTTTACAATATTTACATTTATTTACTTATTTATTTATTTACATTTATTTATTTACATTTATTACATTTATTTACAATATTTACATTTATTTACATTTATTTACTCAAGTAAATATTGTCAGTTGAACACGTCAACTGTAGCCAGCAGCTCGGCTGGTGTTTCAGTTCTGTTTCTTGCTGGGGTTGAGTATCATGGTCTTTTAACTGGGAAGCCTTTCTTGCATTCACACGACCTGTGATTCCCTGGTACCCGCGAGGTGTGCCGCTCACCACAGCTGATCATAGCTGTGTCTTCCCAGTCACACTTTAGGTGACGTGATGTCAGAGCTTGAAACCGGCCTCAGTGGAGTAGTTACACCATAGAAATTGGCAAGGCCTACAAATCATGGCCTCCCCGCCGCTCCCTGAGAGCCCGTTGTTAAATGTTTACAGCTCTCGAGTGCCTGCGGCCATCATGTCTCAGTGACTCAAGCCCTAGAAGACATGGTACAAGTGTTGGACAAAGAGTCGCCGTCTAGGACCTTGGTCTGGGGCTTCACCAACAGAGGAGAACACTGGAGGGTCCTACCGCCACTGCCTCCGCCATCACTCAGCTGGAAGGTGGACCTCTGTGTGTGTGTGTGCGCATGTGAACACATGTGTGAGCCTCTTTGTGAGTGAGGGCCCGAACAGCCCCTCCCTCCTGCACGGTTTCCTTCTCACCATCTTCCCCTCCTACCTGAGCCCATCAGACCCACCTGGGCACTCGTTAGCTGGGCAAAGAGATGCTCAGAGCCGAACATGGCCTCGTGAGAGTGAAGAGTGGCTCCCCAGGGGAATATGAGGCTGGGGCGACGCTGATCGTATCCTTCCCCTTCTCTCGTCCACTCCTCCGTCCTGCCCTTTAAACTTAACATTCAGGGCCCTTTACAGAGAAGAGGATGCCCTGGCTGGGAAGCTGGTGTGGAGTGAGGAGGGAGGCAGAGCTGATTTGGCCTGTTTGCTTGGCTGATAGGGGGTGGAGGTGGGAGTCTGGACTGGCCACATGTCAGAGCCTCCCGGCTTCCCTAGAATCCTCCGGCCTCCGGGTATGCCTCTTTTTCCTCACCACTAAAATCTCAGTCTGATCTCAGGGACCTGAACCTTTTTGCAGCTCTTGGCTCTTGTTTGACCTCTGTAGCTACTGCTTAGGCTGTTTGGGGTGGAGGCCTGAGTCACCACCCAGAGTGAGACATGTGGGCAGGAGCCCTGGCCTCCACCTTGTGCCCTGAGGCTGGGCTGCTCTGGCCGTTATATGGGCTTACAGTTTGCCTGCATTGCTCTACAATCTTTATGCATCATAGAAGCCTTAGACCTCACGGGGATCCACTGGGGCAGGTAACTCCTCTTCCCATTTCACTGGTGGGGAGACAGATTCCAAGACATGAAGTAACTTGTCCAAAATCTCACAGCCAGCAAGTGTCAGAAGCAGAACTGGAGGCCGAAGTTCCAGCCCCTCATCTCCATTCAGTCTCTCAAGGGCCAAAGGCAGCTGTTGAGTTTAGTTGCCAGTTTCTGAGACTCTCTCCTCCACCAATTTTCTCTCTCAAATGTAACCATAGCAATGCTGCCTTCCCAGGCCGGGTGAGGAATCCATTTCTACAGGGGCCTTTAACTCTCGCTGCATGCCACGCCCTGACTTTGCTGCACCCAGGAGACAGCCCCTGTTCAGACTCAGCAGGCAAGGCCCGAGGAGGGGGGTCCATGCCTGGACCCAGCCCCTGGCTCTGCTCTGGGGGGAGTTAGAGCCCAGGGAGTAGAGATTCACCCGAGGCAGGGTGTGGAATTCACGCTCAACCAGGCCAGCTCAGGCCCATCCTGGGTGCTTCCCTGCACCTGAGGGTGTCCCCTGGGCTCTGCTGGGGCTGGGGGTGGGTGCCTGAGAACCCTTGGATGGTGGCGGGAGATCACTGCCCTCAGACACCGGGAAGAGTTGCAGAAGGACAGGGCCCATCTCAGAAGAGACACAAAAATGTCCCAGGTGCCTGGTTGGACCATGTAAGGCCACGTAAGTGTGGGCGTTGGTGAAGTGACCCAAAAGAGCATGGCTGCTGGGGCCTGGCCTTTTGTCCCCCTGCCCTCCATCCCTCAAACCTCTCAGAACCATTGCAGGGCTAGACGGAGATTTTTACCTCTGAGGTGATGCCCTCCCAAAAGCAGGTGCTCAAAACGTCCGGCAGTTGATGAATAAAGCAAAGGGGAGTAAACAGCGGCGGTGTTGACGGTTCACCTGCTTGGCTGTCTTCTTTGGCTTCTTTTCCAGATCATGCTTCTTCTAACGAGTTTAAACTCAGCCATGATCAAACAAAGCCTCGGTTATAGTCCTTTCCTTAACTGGAATCACTTGTTTGTCTGAGCACAGCGGTCATTTTGCTGCTTACCTGTGAAAGGGAATATGCTCGAATTTTACAAGTTTATTAATTTCATATATTTTCTATTTTTAGCAGGGTCTCCAGACTGATTCCACACATCCTTTAGAACATGTCCACAGTTGTTTTAAAGGTAGCAGTTCTTATTTTTAAAACACTCTTTATAATAGAACAAGGGCACTGACATGTCTGGGTTCATGGAGAGATATGTTTTTGTCCCACCTGTTTACTGTTGGTAGGTGTTAGATCAAGTCTGATCTTCAGCAGGCCGTTAAAAATGTGACTACTGATATTTAGATAATTACAAAAACATATCTCAGATGTTGTATTTTCCTAACAGTTAATTTTAGTTTCAAATAGAAGAATTCAAGCCTTAAAGTATTCTATAGCTCCGAGGGGCCTGGTAGGAAATAAGGATGTTGTTTTTGTGTAACACAAATTGTAGACGACAGATTCTTTTTTTCCTTTGCTCCGTCAAAGAGGTGTTCTTGTCCACTACAGCTGAGATGAAACTAACATCTGCTGTCTGCCTCGGGGTTCTCAAAAGTGTGCTGAATAAAACTCAATAACAACTCTCAGAATATTCCTTACTTTTAGCTGCCGTGGGGCTGACACATAACGATGTGCGTAAAGCCCTCTTCGCACGGCGAGCACGAGCCACATCTGGATGTGGTGAGCGTTCCAAACTCCCCCAGTGGCACTGCCCCAGGAGGTGCTAATATCCCTGACCTTGACCAAAGATGCCCTTCTTGGTCTGCTCTTTCGTCTTTTAGGTGCAGGGACTGCTACTCTCTCTCATGCAAAAATATTCGCTTGAGGGCTTCCCTGGTGGCGCAGTGGTTGAGAGTCCGCCTGCCTATGCAGGGGACACAGGTTCGTGCCCCGGTCCGGGAAGATCCCACATGCGGCGGAGTGGCTGGGCCCGTGAGCCATGACTGCTGGGCCTGCACGTCCAGAGCCTGTGCTCCGCAACCAGAGAGGCCACAACAGTGAGAGGCCTGTGTACTGCAAAAAAAAAAAAAAAAAAAAAATATATATATATATATATATATATATATTCCCTTGACCTTGTAATCATCAAAGAAGCCTCAGCTTATGCTTTTCTAAGTGATCCTACACAGCATGCATTAACAGGTCTTAGGATTGACCTGTAATTATTTTCCACGTTGAAGGACGGTCAATCTTACAGATTTCTCTCAGCCCTCAAAATTCAACACATATAATGGGCCTCTATTCGGCACCCCTCCCTCTTTCCAAACCTCTTATCAGGTGACTTTGCATCTCTGCTTATCAAGAGGTGACATCTATTTCCCCAACTCTGCACGTGGGCTGACCTTGTGCCTTGCATTGGCTCAAAGAATGCAGTGGATGTGACCTTGCCGTGGGGCAGGTCTGAGCCTGGGCCTCCAGAGACCCTGTGCGCTTCTGGTCTCTCTCTCTCGTGCATCTCTGTTTTGCTATAAGAACGTGGCCAGGCTAGCCTGTTTGAGGATGAAAGACCATGTGCGGTAAAGCCAAGTCGTCCCAGCCCAAGGCCATCGTAGACCAGCCCGTCCCCAGCCACCCTGCCCACTAATCGCAGACTCATGTACATGGCAGCCAAGGACACCCAAGCCCAGTCCAGCCAATTCAGAAATGATACATGGCTGTAGTTTTAAGGCACATGGTTTGGGGGGCTTTTTGTTACTCGTCAATAATGAATTGATACACCTGGAGGATAATAAGTGTTTGTAAACATAACTAATATTTTTAGGTTATTATCCAGCTCATCAAATAAGTCCTGGCTCCACCATTGTGAGCCCCCTTCCTGTGGGACTCTCCTTTCCAGTCCCCGTTTGCCTCTGCTCACTGTGCTAAGTACGTGCTTCGGTCAGCTTTGTAGATAATGGACATCCTCCACTCCCTGCATTTCATTTCCCAATGTAGCGTTCAAGAGAAAAAAACAAACCAAAGGGCTTCTTCCTAGTGGGAGAAAGAGCAGAGTATATTAAACTCCTGGAACCACATTCAATTGACACAAAAGTTACAAAATGAGAGGCAACTTGATCCTAGGCACTGCTCTTTGGTATCAGTTTGACCTCCCTCTATCTCTTCTAAGCAGGAATGCCAGTCCTCTTCTCACAGTTGTCCCAGGCAAGCCCCCAAATGCTGAGCACACAGGGAAGACAGAGTAAATACACATGGAACGGAATTGAATTAGATGGAGAGAAACTGTCTAATTCTGGGTCCGATTTCTACTAGTGCCAGCTATCTGCCATTTGACCTCAGTCCAAGAAGTCATCGTCTCTACATGTGGTTCTTCTTCTGCAAAACAGGAATAATTGTGTCTGCTCCACTTACCTCATACATCATTGCAAGGATGAAATTAGGTGGCATGTTGGAAATGCTTTGTAAACTGTTGAGAACTCTAGTGCAGTGTAAGGCATTGTTGTGGTTGTTACTATTTCAGGTCCAGCAGGGGAGATTGGATCTGGGGAAAATGGCAGACAGCCCAGGGTGGCGGGGCGGGGAGCCTGACTTGTTTCTTTATCAGCAGATAACGTAGGCAAAGCATTGTGACTCATATCAGAAAAGAAGCCTGGCAAACACAAAGGAAATAGTCTGGAGAAAGCAGACGAGCCCACAGTTGGAATTCTGCATTGGGGTTTAGGATGCTGAAAGCATTGGAAGGAGTCCAGGGAAAAGCAATGTGAGTCACTTCAGAACAGAAGGTCCAACTTGGGGGGGAGTCGGAGTGAAATGTGTGAGCTTTGGCTACCAGGAAATTGCACTTGTTTTCCCAGGTTCTTCCAAGAGGTGGCTGTTTCAGGGATGTGTGCCTTGCTGGTGTAGCGGATGCTGGTGTATAGAGTCCCACACAGGGACGCCCAAACTCCACCCCTAGTCTGGGCAAAGAAGACAGACATGCACCAGAGGAAATGGAGTCGAACTTTTCCACGTGGACCAAAGGGAGTTATACTAATTAGGGTACTTTGGGCTGCAAGTAACAGACAGATAACAAGGTTAAGGTCATTCATTACCCTTTTAAAAGAAGTTCTGAGATGAGCCAGTGCCAGGACTGGTTAAGTCAGCAGCTCAACAAAACCATCTAGGACTCAGTTTACTCCCCCTTCTCTCTCTGTTACCCTCAGTGGCTTGGTTTGTCCTTTTAGGCTGGCTTCCCTCATAGTCCAAAGATAGCTGCTGCAATTCCCATCACACCACACAGATGACACCATCTCTACCCCTTTGTAAGAGCAGGAAATACTTTTGCAGGTATTTCCCAGCAGATTCCTCCTTCCATTGCACTTGACCATGACTGCATCCCTTTTCCAAACCTAAATCCATCACCCGCAAGGAGAATAAAATGGCAGTGACTGGCTTAGACCAATCAAGATTCTCACTGGAACTATAGAGAGCCTGGTCCACAGAAGCACAAGGCCTTCCAGTCCCTGAACACAGTTGGGATTCTGATGGCAGGCAAGGAGGGAAGCTGCAAGGAAGGAGATGGTCAGGCATCAACCAAGAACCACTGCATCTGGTCCATGTGACTCATAGACTATGCTCTTCAAAATGGGATACATAACAGATAGGATGTTATCAGTGCCTTGATAATAGCTAACATATTGGGTAATTACTCTGCACCAGGTGGTGTGCTCAGCACTTCATAGGTGTCATCTCTTTCAATCATGTCAACAGCCTGAAGCCCCCTTGTAATGAGACTTTTGGAGGAAGACGGGTGGAACTTGAGTAACTGAATCTCCTTGGAAGAGTCCAAGGTTAATCATTCTTACATCAAATTGCTTTCTCTAAATAACTGTTTTGTTGTGTTTCTGGTGAATTTTGTCTTCTCTTTCTAGCAGCTGACCTCACCTTTGACTACTATAATTTCTTCCCTGGGTTGTTTTCTTGGCTGATGTCCTCAACATACATGCCCAGGAGTCAGGGGGAGAGTCCAGTGATATAAAAAGCAAGCCCAGAAGGGCTTTGAAATTACACAGTTATTTATTTTTGTGTTTGATTTTTTGAATTGGCATGTATGTTTTTTTTTAAAAGCCAATCAATACAAAAGTACTGTTAAAAGCAAATTTGATAAACAACAAGGTCCTACGGTAGAGCACAGGGAACTATATTCAATATCCTGTGATAAACCGTAATGGAAAAGAATATGAAAAACAATGTCTATATATATGTGTAACTGAATCACTTTGCTGTATAGCAGAAATTAACACAACATCGTAAAGCAACTATACGTCAATAAAATAAATTTTAAAAATTACAGAAAGGGCTTCCCCGGTGGCACAGTGGTTGAGAGTCTGCCTGCCGATGCAGGGGACACGGCTTCGTGCCCCGGTCCGGGAAGATCCCACATGCCGCGGAGCGGCTGGGCCCGTGAGCCATGGCTGCTGAGCCTGCATGTCCGGAGCCTGTGCTCCGTAATGGGAGAGGCCACAACAGTGAGAGGCCCGCGTACCGCAAAAAAAAAAAAAAAAAAAAAATTACAGAAAAAAACCACAAATATGCCTCCCACACTATTCCCTGCCCAAATCTTCTCTCCCGCTATTCCATCCCTTCCTTCCTGTTTACTGATGAGCTATTTTACGCAAAGGTCCAAGCCAATGTCAAGCGGGCCCATGGAGTTTCATGAAGCTATCTTTGATTCCTTCCCTCCCAACATTTCCAACATCCATCAGTGCCAAGTCCTAAGCAACCATCTTCACAAAACCTCCTCATTCCTGTCCATTCATTGTTTCTCCCTGGACCCATAGCGCCAGCCTCCAGTGGCCTCCCAGACTCCACTGACTACTTGCTCTTTCTGCTTCCATTCTCTTTAAAGGCATTTTTTGCATACACTACATTATGGGCTGAATTGTGTCCCCCCACCACCCATTCATATGGTGAAGTCCTGACCCCTAGTACCTCTGAATGTGACTGTATTGGGAGGCAGGGCCTTTAAAGAGGTGATTAAGTTAAGATGAAGTCATTAAGGTGGGCCCTAATCCAGTATGAATGGTGTCCTTGTAGGAAGAGGAGATTAGGGCACAGAGATGTGCACACAGGGGAGATCATGTGAAGAAACCTAAGAGAAGATGACCATCTGGGGCTAGAGAGAGGCCCAGGGGAGAAGCCAACCCTGCTGCCACCTTGATCTTGGACTTCCAGCCTCCAGAAATGTGAGAAGATAAATTTCTTTTGTTTAAGCCATCCATCCAGTCTGTGGTACTTTGCTACAGAAGCCCTAGGAAATGAACACAGACCACTTATGATCAAGTCACTCATTTGTTCAAAAACTTTATAATGGATTCTAGTTTCTCAGCATTAAGCAGACTTCCTCCCCCAAGGCCTTCGCGGGACCTTACGATCTGGAGCTGATCTGCCTTTACTATCTTCACTGCTTATCTACTCACACTGCGCTGGTTTCCATGCAGTGAACAGGGCCTGACATTTCCTGCCTCTGTGCCTTGGCACACACAGGTTGTCCCTTTTATGGAAAACAGTTTTGCATTTCCATGCCATGCCCCTCCCATCTCTAGCTGTTGAAATCACATTTATTAAGCCGTGTGCTCTCCCAAACCCACAACTCAGTGGGATCACGCTTTCCCTTCCCCGCACCACTGTGTAAAATCCTCATGACAGGCACTGTATTCTGCCCTGTGATCAACTTAAGAGTATTTTTTATTGCCTTAATATAGTTTTTTAATAAATTTATTTATTTTATTTATCTTCGGCCACATTGGGTCTTCGTTGCTGCGCGCGGGCTGAGCTTTCTCTAGTTGTGGCGAGCGGGGGCTGCTCTTCATTGCAGCGTGCAGGCTTTTCATTGCGGTGGCTTCTCTTGCTGTGGACCTCGGGCTCTAGGCACATGGCTTCAGTAGTCGTGGCACGCAGGCTCAGTAGTTGTGGTGCACAGGCTTAGTTGCTCCGTGGCATGTGCAATCTTCTCAGACCAGGGCTCGAACCCGCGTCCCTGGCATTGGCAGGCGGATTCTTAACCACTGTGCCACCAGGAAAGTCTCTTGCCTTAATATTTGACTGTAAAATTCTTGAGCACAGCTTCTGCGTCTCACTCATCTTTCCATCTTCAATCCAGGATGAGTAGGCAAATAGCATATTTTCACAAAGATGAGTGGGATAAAATAACATTGTTTTAAATTTTGTTGCTCTATATTTTGATCCTGTTTTTAAATTAGGAGCAAAAATTTAAAACAATGCTCATTAAAAAAATAAGAAATAGGAAACACGAATTTGAATTGTGTCACTTCTGGGATGACCCAGGGGAAGATGTGAAACTCTAGGTGGGAGAAACCCTGAATAGAAGAAAGACTTAACTACTTCACCTGCTATTGCAGCTATATTTTAAAATATAGGCTACTTAGGGTAGAATTTTGCCTGAATATTGTGGAATTTTTTTCTTAAAGAAAAACGTTTGATCTCTGGAGACAGCTTTACAGAAGATTTGCATCGGAAAGCTGGCCGGAAGGTGCGGGGGGTGGGGTGGGGGGACTCTGAATTCTTTCTCCTCTGGAATTACCTTGCCTTTGAGATGCTTTGTAGCTGTGGGAGCAGCAGTTTTCAGTAGCAAGCAGGCTTCTGAGTGCAAACCTAACACCCTTAACACCATCTGCTCTGCGTGCACATGGAAACCATGTGTAAGTGTGGGTTGGCTTGGACGCGCTGAAACATGATCAAAGGGAAAGTGATTTACATAATCTGTCCCTTCCTATTTGCTTTTTGGGCCGTCATTAGAGTGAGGAACCCAATTAGAGGTAAAAAAAAAACACACAAAAAAAACAAAACCAAAAATATTACCTCTCCTCCAAAATGCCTGCAAAATGAGGGGAAAAATATTTTCTTTTCATTACTGCAAGAGAAAACTGAGAGATGAAACCATTAGCGACGTGAAATCTAGTGGGAAAACAGGTGGATTTTTTTCGCTTAGTGAATCTTAAAACAGTAAGATTTCCCTCCCTTTCTTTTTCTTTTCCCCTCGTCTGTCTGTCACATTGGGAGGCCTGCTGACAAGGACTTGAATAGGCTCTGTAATGATCCACAGGCATCCCCACACGGTGGCACATTAAATGCACTGAGAAGCCATGTACGTGGGGAAGGAACCATGGAAACAGAGGAATAAAATGTGCTGGTCTCCCTGGGGCTCTGCGATGCTGCTCAGTGGAGGGGAGGGGGACTTGGTGTCCCTGGAGTCTCCCTGATGGAGTTGGATTTCAGGGGTGCCCCAGGGTCCTAGCTATCAGAGCCATGAGGTTTCAGGGAGGAAGGATATCAAGCTGGAGACGTGGAGATGCGGTAGGACCTGCCTCTGTGCTGAGAAGGGGTGGTGGGTACCACCTACCCAGATACTCTCTTACTTAGATGCTGAGTGTCTTACATCAGGCTCCCAGAAGCAGGGACATTATGCAGGGGGTTCATGGAGGAAGTGCTCTCAGGACAAGGGCAGGAGGGGTCAGGAGAGGACGGGTAGGGGAGATGTGTTTTGGGGGAGAAGCAGGTGAGAATGTGGGCTCCACTGGAGACCAGATCCCACGGGGAGCTCTGGAGCAGGAATCGTACCACACAGTTGGTCCCTTTAGAGGCAAGAAGGCTGGCCCTTGATATCACGTTTTGTCACTGGTCACTGGCCATGGGGTGAGGTGCAGCAACTTCCGCTAGGACAAGGAGAATGCTCAGGAGTTGGGGCCAGTAGTGCGTTACCAGCTGTATTAGTCCACGCAGGCTGCAGTGACAAAGTGACAGATGGGGTGGGGGGGAGCCTAAACAACAGAAATTTATTGACTCACAGTCTGGAGTCAATAAGTCCAAAATCAAGATCCTTAATGTTCACTGCAGCACTGTTTACAATAGCCAAGACATGGAAGCAAACTAAATGTCCATTGATGGACGAATGGATAAAGAAGATGTGGTACAGGGGCTTCCCTGGTGGCGTAGTGGTTGAGAGTCCACCTGCCGATGCAGGGGACACGGGTTCGTGCCTCGGTCCAGGAAGATCCCACATGCCGCGGAGCGGCTGGGCCCGTGAGCCATGGCTGCTGAGCCTGTGCGTCCGGAGCCTGTGCTCTACAACGGGAGAGGCCGCAACAGTGAGAGGCCCGCATACTGCAAAAAATAAATAAATAAATAAAAGAAGATGTGGTACATATATACAATGGAATATTACTCAGCCATAAAAAAGGGTGAAATAATGCATTTGCAGCAACACGGATGGACTTAGAGATAATCATACTAAGTGAAGTAAGTCAGAAAGAGAAAGACAAGTATCATATGATGTCACTTATTGTGGAATCTAAAAAAATTATTCACACTGCTATATTTAAAATGGATAACCAACAAGGACCTACTATATAGCACAGGGAACTCTGCTCAGTATTCTGTAATAACCTAGTTGGGAAAAGAATTTGAAAAAGAATAGATATCTGTATATGTACGACTGAATCACTTTGTTGTACACCTGAAACTAACACAACATTGTTAACCAACTATACTCCAATATAAAATAAAAAGTTAAAAAAAATTAAAACATAATAAAAAATTTTTAAATTGATTTGACTGAACTTATTTACAAAACAGAAAGAGACTCACAGGTATAGAAATCAAACTTATGGTTACCAAAGGGGAAAGGTGATAGGGGAGGGATAAATTAGGAGTTTGGGATTAACAGATACAAGCTACTATATGTAAAATAGGTAAGCAACAAGGACCTACTGTGTAGCACAGGAAATCTATTCGATATCATATAACAACCTATAATGGAAAAGAATTTGAAAAAGAATATTTTCCATGTATCTCCTCATGTTGTCTTCCCCCTGTAAGGGTTCAAATAAAAGGGGACTTTTGCATAAGGACACCAGTCATATTGGTTTAACTGCCCCTCCCATGACTTCATTAGCACAGACCCTATTTCGAATAAAGTCACAGTATAAGGTGCTGGGGGCTAGAACTTCAACACAGGAATTTTGGGGGTGGCACAACTCAATCCTTAACCCCAGTCAACATTTTTCAGCAGCCCGGAGGTGGAGGCACCTACCCTATGGTAAAGAGGACCCAAGCCGGGCACCACCAGCCTCCCCGCCGTGTAACAGAAAAGCAAGTGCCCATGTTGGGTCATCTTAGGCGTCACCACTGGTTTCTTCTGGCACCTTCTCAGATGAAACAGCCTCTGGGGTGGACAATTCTCAAAAAGCGCTAAAGGCTGTTAAACACTAATATCCTAGCACGGATTCGTTTTGGAAAAGCACTTTTCTCCACAATAACACTGTGCCACTGAGAAGAGTGGAAAAGCTGGGGAGAAGGCGAAAGCCGGGGGGAAGGGGGAAAGATTTTCTGGAATCCCTAGGGCCTCAGGCCGGGCCGGCAGGAAGGGAGCGTGGTCAGGGGAGCGGCCCTGGCCAGAGATGCGCCCCTCCTCTGATGGGACGGGGACAGGAGAGTCTCTGATTAGGGAGAAGCAGTGTCCTTGGGGGAACGGAAAGGTGAAGGAGGACAATGTAGGATCAGCATTAGAAGAGGAAACAGGAAGTATGACTGCACAGGAGTCTGGATCACAAACAGCAACTTCTCCGTGTCATGGAGGAGGGGACAGGATTGGGGCGGCCTCCCCACCTCCAGCTGTCCCCACTGCAGAGGCCTCCCCCTTTCCTCTCGGGCCACCGTCCTGTGTCCAGCAATCTCAGACCCCAAGGGCAGGACTGAAGGTCATTGCAGAGGTCCTTTCCATCCCCACTTAAGGACCAGCACACTTTCTGGAAGGCTTTGCACAGGGGACAGTTTGTAAAAGTGGGACCCCCCAGAACTGCAGGTATTTCTGAGGTTCTGAGGGAGGTTTCTGGGAGGCAAATGGGTTTTCCCAACCTCCCTGTTTGATGTTGATGGGGGAGAAACTGCTTTCCTTTTCGTGAAGAATAAAAGGAAGCAGCATCTCTTTCTGACTGAAGGCGCTTTAGTCTTGGGCTTGGTTGGTAAAGACACCCGTGGGAGGCACCTTTCTCTGTTCCTATTTCGTGAAAAGGATGGAGGGACGTGGACTCAGGTGCCAGGAGGCAAGCTAGAGATGAACGGAAAAAGAATAATGTAGTATACTGGGTAGATTGCTACACAAGCTGGTTTTAGAGCAACTTTATTTAAAATAAAGTATATGTGTGTGTTATATATTATGTATCATCACATCCAAACAAAAGTAATAGGAATGCCTTCATTTTGTTAAATACCCAGGTGGGGCTTCCCTTTTTCTGGTTGTCTTGTACATTTCTATGGTTTTGCTCCATCTGTTTGTTTGAATCACGATGCAAACATGGCCCCGGCAGGGCATTGGATGACAACTCTCTTATGTCTGTCTTCATCCTTTGTTTTCCCTGCACTGGCTTGCGTACGTGACTGGGTGTTTATCCCATAGGGTTTCCAGCAGTCTAGAGTTTGCTGATTTTTCCCGCTTGTGACATTTAACCTGTCCCTCTGTCTGCTGTCTTTCTTATGAAGTGATAGGTAGATGGATGATCAGATTCAGATTTGGTTTATTTGGCAAGGCTGCTACTTGGGTTTTGGGTTCGATCCCTGGTCTTGGAGGACCCCACATGCCGCGGAGCAACTAAGCCCGTGCACCACAACTACTGAGCCTGCACACCTAGGGCCCGTGCTCCATAACGAGAAGCCACCGCAATGAGAAGCCCGCGCACCACGACAAAGAGTAGCCCCTGCTCACCGCAACTAGAGAAAGCCCGTGCGCAACAATGAAGACCCAACGCACCCAAAAATAAATTAAACAAAAAATAGTGCTGTGAAGAATAGCCTTTTGAATATGGGTTTCAAATCTTTGCCAGTGTATCATTGGGTTAGATCCGGAAGTGGGATAGATAGGGTAAATGAGAAGCACACGTGTCAAATTTTAGATTTTTGCCCATCCATTAATTCTTTAGGGGTTGCAAAATGGTGAAATATAAATTCCACAATTCCTCATTCATTAGCTGGAATGGTTCTGTTAAGCAAAAGTTCCCTTTATCACCTGTTTGACTAGACTGAAGGACAATCACTTAAGGAAGGCAGGATAAATGCTTGATCCTTTCTCTTTGTTTACTAATTTTCACATTAATGAATTGGTTCACAGGCATCTTCCAGAGGGAAGAATGAAAACATTTTTTTTATATATATCATTGTGAACATAGGGATTTCATCATATTTGAGGTGTTTCAATTTGATGGCATGGCAGAATAATTTTTTTAATTGAAGTAAAGTTGATTTACAACGTTGTATTAATTTCTGGTGTACAGCAAAGTGATTCAGATGTATCTATCTACCTATATATATGGGTAGATAGATACCTTTTCAGATCCTTTTTCAGATCCTTTTCCATTTTAGTTTATATTGAATTGAATATAGTTCTCTGTGCTATACAGTAGGACCTTGTTGTTTATCTATTTTATATATAGTAGTTTGTATCTGTTAATCCTAAACTCCTAATTTATCCCTCCCCGCCCTTTCCCCTTTGGTAAACATAAGTCTATTCTCTATGTCTGTGAGTCTGTTTTATAAATAAGTTCATTTTTATCATTTTTTAGATTCCACATATAAGTGATATCATACGATTTTTGTCTTTCTCTGTCTCAGCCTAATTTTAATTTGTATTTCCCTTACTGAAAGTAATCTTGAGCATCTTTTCATTTGTTTAAGAGTGAGTCCATTTATTTTCCCATAAACTATCTATTCATATTTCTAGATTACTTTTTGGTAGAGTTTTTTCTTCTTTATTTGTAGAACCTCTTTATAAATTAGGTTTATTGACTGTCTGATGCATGAATTTTTCCCTTAGTGTCATTTGTCTTTTTACTTTGCTTATGCTTTTTTTTTGCCCATAAAAAGTGTTTTTCTTATAATCAAATTAATCATTTTGCTTATGCTTTTAGATTTCAAGTCATAATTAGGAAAGTTTTACTCACTCTAAGGTTAAAAAAGTGTTCACCCATATTTTCTTCTAGTACCTTATATTTTTTAAACATTTAAACATACACATTTACAATGTATCCTGGTGTACAGCACGAGTAAAGATTTAAGTTTTAATTTTCCATATGGTTATGCAGTTATCACAATACCACCTATGAAAAAGTTCATCTTTTCCCTACTGACTTAAGATGTAGTTTTTACTATATATGCAATTTTCATATTCATGTGAGTTTGTTTCTGGATTTTTAAAAATCCTGTATCATGTTTGTCTATTCAAGTACCAATACAAAACCTCTTAAATTATAGAAGCTTTATAGTGTGTTTTAATATCTGATAGGTCTACCCACCCTCCCTTCTCTCTCATTCCTTTTATTTTCCAGGGTGTTATGCTTTCTTGCTTGTTATTCCAAATGAGCTCTATAATCAACCTCTCTGGCCCAGAGGGGAAAAAAAACTGATAAATTTTAAAAGTTAGATCACATTAAATTCATACATTGGCTTAGTGAGAACTGATACGTTTTTGATCTGAAGTCTTCCAGCCCCAGAAAGTCCTCCCATTTGTTTGTCTACTTTTGTGTCTTTTCAGGAGTGTTTTACAGTTTTCTTCATATGGGTTTCAGACGCTCCTTTGTAAGATTGACGCCTGAAAGATGTATGTCTTCTCTTTTTCACTATCATAAATGTGATCTCTTTTTATATCTCACTAGTTTTTCGTTTATTATATATAACAGGTATTTATTTTTCTTTGTTAAAAAATTGCTACCTTACTAAATTCTTTTATTATCATAGTAGATCTTCCTGGGATTCATTTGGGTTTTCCAGATGTGTAATCATAAAGAGAAGTTTTTTTATGTTAGCAACTCTGAAAAAATGTTTGAAATCTGAATCCCTGAGAAAGTATGTCTCTTCGGAACCACTGAATGGAATCAATGCAGTTGCCACGCTGGCAATGTGCTGGGGAAAATCTCTTCAAGGAAAGAAAATAGAGCTTTTTAAATCCTCAAACTGGCATCTCAAAGTTATAAAGGTGGAGACAGCGTTGGAAAAATGTGTAATTAATAGTCTCTGTCTCTCTCTCCTTTCTCTGAGCCTCTTCCTTCTCTGCCTCCTTTACTCCATTTTCTTGTGTATTAACTCTTCCCACTGCAGACCCTTACCTCTTTCTACTGTTTTTTTTTTTTTTTTTTTTTTTTGCCGTACGCGGGCCTCTCACTGTTGTGGCCTCTCCCGTTGCAGAGCACAGGCTCTGGACGCGCAGGCTCAGCGGCCATGGCTCACGGGCCCAGCCGCTCCGCGGCCTGTGGGATCCTCCCGGACCGGGGCACGAACCGGCATCCCCTGCATTGGCAGGCGGACTCCCAACCACTGCGCCACCCGGGAAGCCCTGCCTTTTAAGGTTCTTCTTGCAGCTGCTCTTTACTCTGTGGTCTGTGTCTCCTATTTGTTTTATTGGGGTTTTTTGGGGGGGGGGATCTTAAAAATATTATATAAAAACATTTCACTGTATATGTTTATGGTTTTGTTCTTAGAAGACTGATTTTTGTGTCTAATGTAAAGCACACAGTACATAGCTTTATTTCCTCCTGAGATCCTAGAAAATAAGGATACAGTTGTTCCTCGGTATCTGTGCGGGGGGTTGGTTCCAGGAGCCCTGAGAATACCAGAATCTCCAGATGCTCTAGTCCCTTGTGTAAAATGGTCCAGTGCAAAGAATACAGTTGGTTCTCCGTATGCTCGGGTTTCGCATCTGCAAATTTAACAGTCAGCAAGAGGGCCGACTCATGGTGAAAATCTCCATTTAGTGCTCCTATGTGCCAGATACTATGCTAGAAACTCATCCATTCATCCAATACATGTTTATTGAGTTCCAGGTACCATTCAAAGTGTTGTGGATAAAGTCTATGAATTCTCAGCCCTCACTGAGCTTACATTCTAGGAGGAAAACAGGAAATAAATGAAAGAAATCAACCAAATATATAGGATCTGTCTTAGTTCTTCTCCCACAGAAAGTCGAGGTTGAGGCCAGAGTAGGGAGAATGTTCTTGTCAGGACTTTGGCTTTTACCTGGCATGAGATGGGAAGCCACTGGAGGGAGGTCTTGGGGCAAAGGGGTGATATAATCTGACTTATGTCTTCACAGGATCATGACAACCCTGCAAAGTCAGTAATTCAGGCTCAAGAAACAAGATAATTTCTGTACGTATAGTTGCATCACTTTGCTGTACACCCGAATTATTGTAAATCAACTATACTTCAACTTCTTTAAAAGCAAACAATAAAGAAGTTTGAAGAAGAAGTGGGATAATTTCCTGATGGTCACACAGAAGGTGGTGGAGCCAGGATTTGCCCCGGGTACTCTTACCCTTAAGCCTTGCTTTATCTACTAGGAGTATTTCCTTCCAAATATACTAGTTGCGGAAGTTTTTATTCTGTGTGTGTGTTTTTTATGTCTCCTTTCAGGCCTACACATTTCTGCCTGATGGAGATTTAAGCTCTGTTGAGTCTGTATTCTTTCATTCGTTCCAAAAAGATTTATTCACTCCCTGCCTTGTGCGTGGCACCATAAATTGTACTGTGGGACATAAAAGAGGGGGAAGACAAGGTCCCTACTCTCAAGAAGTTTATAGACAAGCTATTGAGAGAAGACAGGATTTGTATTTAAATTATTTAAATCCAATGACTTTTACTTCTTTTCAGGGCAGGCGGGGTTACTTGTTTCATTTAAGTCACCTAAAAGAACACTGCTCTTTCTTTTGAAAGAACAGCCGCATCTGAGAACAGGAAGCAGACAAAATATGGGATTCCCTCTTCGATTTTATAGATTTTGACTTCCAGCCTGACTGTTCAGGTAGTGAATTAAAAGATGACTCTCTCCCTCCCCAACCCTAAGCCTCGCAAACCCGACCTGTGATCATAAGATCCAGCTGTGCCTTTGCTATTTCTTGCCCCATTGCCAGAAATAAAGGTTCAGCAGCGATCCCTGCTCAACTGACAGTGTTGCCAGTGACACCTGAGGCGAAGTAAAACCCAGCTCAGCAGTTCTGCTGCCGCTGAGCTGCTGTGGTTTAGAATTAGTCAAAGCAAGGTGGGCCCTGGCTGCATTCTCCTCCCACCCCTCACTGGGGGACGGGGGAGGGGTTCTGCAGCAGATGGCAGAAATGTTCACCATCGGACTCTGCCCTCTGGCTTTGATTAGGACACGTGACAAGGCTAGATGGCAAGTATGGAGTCAAATGACTGTTCTGTTTACCTCTGGCCACCATATCAGTTATTTTCAGGACTCAAGAAGAGTCCATCTGTCAAACCGTTGGCCTTCTTGCTAGAGACTCAGGAAAGCATTATGTTTTAGAAGAGCCAGCTCTGGGTGCAGACTGAGAACTCAAGGATTTGGTATCTACCTCTGCTGCAATTATCTCCAAGAAATGATACACGAAACCATCTAATTTTCTAAATAACCCGTATGAACTTTATTTGAGTCTCGCAGAGTCCACAGTGGGAAGCCAACAGAGCAGTAACTGGGCTCTGAAGCTCTTAAAATGCCCCACTTTAGAAAGCCTGTCCATATTCTGCTGGACTTTGTCTCCCTGCTCTGTGTGAACACGCAGAATCTCTCTAGCCTTACGGGATAGAATAAATCCATGACTCACTCTGGGAATAAAGAACAACCTCCATCTTAGCTAACTTGATCTCAGATAATGCATCCTGTTAAGCCAGTGGATCCCCTCACTGGTTTCTTGTAGCTATTCTTGAATGCTCTATAGTCCCGGAACTATTATCCTTTGCTTATTATAGCTTCTTCTTACGTGGTGATGCAAGCCATTCATCCATCCATTCATTCATCCTTCTATCCATCCATTCATTTAAAAACTAAATCTTTATTAAAAGCTTATTATATGCCAGGTGCTATGAAACCCAGCACCCATCCTTTCCCTTTGGGAGGCTGTTGGTTCAGGGACTTCATATTTATGCCTCTTGCTTTTCTGTTTGAGTGTGTTTGCTGTGATAAATTTACAGAAGGGAACATTTCCAGGGAACTATGGTTACTTTGCTGATCAAGTTTCTGTATACTAAAAATTCTTCAAGATTCAGCGTTAGAAATCGTGATGATTAGGAAGTCTTGATTTATTTGTATGGAAAACTCTACTTAGTAATGGAAAACTCACCCTCTCCACCAAAGGAACTGGAAAGAGAAATGATTTTAAGGAAAATTACTGTTAATTTATTTTTTTAAAAAGTAAGTTGTTTGGGCAAGTTCCTCTGGGCTACAAAAACATAAGATATTGGTGTCAATTTCTGGAATGAGACTCAGGATATGTCTGTTATATGAACTCATTGAAAATTTCTACCGAGAATAAAGTACTTGAAGCGTGCAGATTTTAGCCTGCCAAATCATTTTACACTAATTATGAAAAAATTAGAATTCTTTTTTTATCAGTGGCAGTTGAATTTAAATATGGATCAACCAAAGAGTATACAAGCATAAGAATCTAGTTTTTTTCAATTCTTATATCACTTTACTTTGCCACTAAACATGTATTTTTACTGTCAATTCCTATTTAGATTAAATTCTGTGTGTTTGCAAAATGTGTATTCAGATGAAAGTGATATAGTAGATTGTGGTAATAGAAGGACATTGAGGCTTGGAATAGAGTTCAATGGGTAGTCTATTTACTACAACAACTGTTACCATGAGAAGAGCCCCATTTCCACCCTAAACCATCATGCACTTTCAGATTTCTTCATTCCTATGTGTGGGTCAGTGGTAACACAACAGCGATAGAAGAAAGAACAGAGCAGAACTAAATGCAGGTAGAGGTAAAAATACCATTTTTCACATTATACCATCTCTGAAATCAAGATGTTTCATACATTTAACATATCTTAGATTTGATGAAATATAGTTACCAGTGGGCTGGCATGCAGGAGTCTTAATGCTGGCCAGTTGGTCAACTGCGGCCGTGTCTGTTTCAGTTTGTAAAACCCACCGTCCCTGGTAGAGTGTGTAACATTCACATAGCAGACTCTCAAGTATTTATTATTGAAGACAAATATTGAAGAAATACAGATGAAGAATACCGGATGACCAGTAACTGTAGAGAACAGTGTTAGCTAATTTAATCAGTGAAGGTGGAAGGCCCCTTTCAAGATTAGATTGTCTCATTCAAATATTTTTATCCACACGTGGTCATTCAGACACTATTCACTATGGCCTCTGCATTGAACAGTGAATCAAAGGTATCCATGAAAATGTTTCCAAGTTCTTTTAACTCTGCAAGTCTTGGAGTTACTACCTTCAAGCTTTCAGAGGATTCCTAGGTGTGATGACTGCTGAGAAGCCAGCTGGTTTCCTGGACCACCGACAGTGAGAAGATATTTACATTGGATTCTACCAAATATGAGGGTGGAGGTGACACCTAGGGGTCTTCAAATATTCTTTGAGTGCCTCTCATATGTACTGGGGATACAGTAGTGGGCAAGGCAGATGAGGTCTCTGTTCTGATGGAACCGACGTTCTAGACCACTGGCATAATACTTGTAAAAGCATAAGTGCAATGCCCAGCATTCAGTAGGCGTGCCATGAGTGTTAGTTTTCTTTCTTTCTGCGTAGATTTTACCTGCTAGAAATGGCAGTAAGGCCCTGCTGCTCCCCATCCACACCCTCAGCTGGCTCTTCAATCCCCTGGTATTGTTCTCTTGCAACAAAGCTTTTGCCTTGCTGCACTAGGAAAAGACATGTGGCTGGTACGAATGGGAGCCTGGCTGAAAGAACCTGGGGCAGATGTCCATGCATATCAGAGTCTAAGAAAGTGTTCCCAATCCTTTAAGAAAACCATTACTTGGCTCACTGCAAGCTAATTGCATTTGTTCAGTCATTGTGAAAATGGATGCAGATGGTATGTGGAAGCTAAGAAATACCCCACTGTTAAATCAGAAATAAAGCCACTTGCTCAGGAGAAACTAGTGCCTGGGATGAGGTTTTCACCAAGAAGTGGGCGATTGCTCAGCAAATTTCTCTTTTCTGCTTAAGTAGGTCTTTTAATTAATTTTTACTGACCTACTCCTCCTTTAACACAAAAAGTGTGAACATAGAAAGTATTGGGCTTGTTGATGGTTCCTTCCAATGTCACAAAGCAAAAGTGAGGGAGACAGATTTGTTCTGGGACAAAGCTTTGTTGCCTTGGGATCTGCAACATTGACACTGAGCTGCAATGAAAACAGTGTTGTCTTCTTATTTCTATGTTGGTGTGATAAGAGCTTACTTTTTAAATAAAATGCCATGATGGGGTTAATAACCCCAAAATGAGAATCAAATTGTAATGGGAAGAAGTATACAACATTATGATAAAGCTATATATGATCTCTCTATTTTAAGGTTAAAACCCCAGCATAGTTCTTCTATCGCTTAAAGCTGTCCTTTCTTTTGTTTCAATTAAATGATGCCATATTGTTCTCTTTTCACTAGTAATTAAACACAAAGGTGTAGTGTCATTTAGTAACTAGCTTCCATGTGGTAGAAATTCTAATTGGTTTCAGAATTTGGGGAGAAATGTTAATCCTGATTATTAGAGGAGTAAATGTTCTAGAAAACTGTTGTTCCCTAACCTTATCATCCCTACAGAAACTTATTGGTAGCCTGAAGAAACATGTCCTATTGAAGGTCTATATCTTTGCCTCAAGTTGCCCGATCGCTGGGACACACAAGCATATGGAGATTATTAGAGAGGGGCAGGGTTAATATCATGTAACTGGCAAGGGGTAACAATGAGAGTCAGATATCTGGGAAGAGGACTCCCAGCCCAACCTGCCAGCTGACTGGTCAAGCAGTTGGTTAGCCAACCATGTAGGCGAAGAGACTTACTCAAGTTTACACAGCTAGTCAGAACAGCACCAGGTTAAGAACCTAGGTCTCCTGAACCGGCCAGGGCTGCTTCTACCTTTTTGAGGGAATGTTATAGTCCCTCCTCTTAAATATCCTGCAGGGCTTGTGATGAAAGAACCCTTGGAAGTCTTGGTAACTCCTAGGTTTGTTTGCAGGACAGGTTTTACAAACTACATATTCCTTCTCCAATGATTTGGTTTCCAGCTCCAAATGGAAACTAAGGCAGATGCCAAGCTTCTTACATTAGGATCAGAGTTTAAATGGGTTCTCACAGCTTCCTTAAGGCACCAGGCCCTTCCATCAGGAAAAAGGCTCTTTGCTATGGTTATCACAAAAGGTAAACAGGGGAGTGCAGGGACCTCAGACATCCTGTTTTCATTTCCTTTGGATATGTACCCGGAAGTGGGATTGCTGGATCATATGCAGCTCCAGTTTTAATATTTTGAGGGCAGTATGGATGGTCCTAGAGGACATTATGCTGAGTGAAATAAATCAGACAGAGAAAGACAAATACTGTATGATTTTGTTTGTATGTGGAATATAAAAAAGCCAAACTCATAGAAACGGAATTGAATGGTCGTTACCAGAGGCTAGGGGATGGCAGAAACGGGGAGATGTTGGTCAAAAAGTGCAAACTTCCCTTTAGAATATGAATAAGTTCTGGGGATCTCATGCACAGCTTTGTGATTATAGATAGCAATACTGTACCACATACTTGAAAGTTACTAAGAGAGTCGATCTTAAGCGTTCTCATCACAGGAAAAAAAAAAAAAGAAATAGCAATTATGTGATGTGATAGAGGTATGTATTAGCTAACACCCTGGTGGTGATCACATTGCAGTATATAAATGTATCAAATCAACATGGTGTACACTTTAAACTTACACAATATTATGTATCAATTATATGTCAATAAACTTGAAAAAGAAAGGAAAAAAGACTCTACAGTAATTTATAGTAGCATCTGACAGCACTGAGGTAAAGTCTCCTGTGACTAGCGTAACTAACAGTCCTGGTTTGCTTAGGATAGAGGAATTTCCCAGGAAACTGGAACTTTCCATGGCTAAAACTAGAATAATTCTGGACATCCTGGAAGGAGATGCCCACCCTCTCTGTGGCAGGAAGGAAAGCTATACCTTGCATAGCTGAAATACACACACACACACACACACACTCATGCATACACATGTGGGCGCACGTTTGTGCGTGCACACACACATACAGTATTCATAGGTCTGACGTTGAAATATTAGCTATTTTGTTAGCATCCTGAATATTCGATCAGGAAAAAAATAAAAAGCTTTTTTTCCATGACAACAGTTTTCACGTAAACATGGTGAACGTTCCTAAAACCCGTCAGACTTTCTGTAAGAAGTATGGCAGGCACCAATCCCTCAGAACAGGAAGGGCAAGGACTCTGTGTGCCCAGGGAAAGCAGCATTATAACAAGAAGCAGAGTGGCTACGGTGGGCAGACTAAACGGATTTTCTAGAAAAAGCCTAAAATTACCAAGAAGATTGTGCTGAGGTTTGAATGCATTGAGCCCAACTGCAGGTCTAGGAGAACGCTGGCTCTTAAGAGATGCAAACATCCTGAACTGGGAAAAGATAAGAAGAGAAAGGACCAAGTGATCCAGTTCTCAGCTTCGTATCCTGTTTCATTCCAAAGACAATAAAGTCTTGAGATTATGTTTTTTTTAAAAAAAAAAAAAGATGAAAAGATTGTAAACAAATACTTTAGCTAAAATCTTACTCAAAGTTTGCAAATATGTAACTGTCTGTTCTCTGTATAATAATGTGAAAACGATGATGGTTTTGTACTGTTGACCACATGAAACATACAGCACCAAAGTTTCTGAAGTGAAATGGAAATTGTATCATTATTTCTGCTTTTCAGAGTTTTAATCGTTCAGTAAAGGGCGATGACAGACTCTCCAAATCTCAGCACGTCGAAAAATTCTTTCTTCCTGAGTAGCAAAGCCCATCTGTTTTTAAACTGTGAGGGAGCTGCTGACACTTTATTAAGCTGTTGTTTTGCTTAAATTGCAGTTATTTAAAGTGACACTTCCCTCCACTCCTGCTTTCCAAAGTGCAGTAACCATAACTACTTCTTCTTTGGGAAGCTGCGTGTGGCTGTTCCTCCTTGATTAATACACAGAGTCAATATTTTTGCCTTATTTTAAGGCGTCACAGCAAGTGGATGTTTTTCTGGATATTCACTTTTTCTTCCTTTATTTTCCCCCCTCCTCTCCTGCTGTAAGAGTAGATGCACTGACTATTCTATTTCTAGCAGGAGGAAGAAACCCATGTTTGAAGGAAGTCTTGTTTGCTGGTTATTTAAAATTTTCTGATCACAGCCTGTAGCATCTGTGTTGTTAAGCTGGATTTGATTACTTGACTTTTTTTTTTTTTAACTTTTTTTTTTTTTTTTTGCAGTACGCGGGCCTCTCACTGTTGTGGCCTCTCCCGTTGCGGAGCACAGGCTCTGGACGCGCAGCCTCAGCGGCCATGGCTCACGGGCCCAGCTGCTCCGCGGCATGTGGGATCTTCCCGGATCGGGGCACGAACCCATGTCCCCTGCATCGGCAGGCGGACTCCCAACCACTGCGCCACCAGGGAAGCCCGATTACTTGACTTTTTAGTGAAGAAAGCCCCTTCCTGAAATTTCAGCTCCCTTCTCTTTTTTTCCGGCTTCCTGGTTTTCCTGCAGATCAATCTACCTTGATCTGGGCTGTAACTTGCATCCTCTCCTCCCCTCCCTATGGGGATGAACATTTCATACACAGCAAGAGGTGCTTTAAATGTCATGGTGTGTCTGACCTTCTGGATCTCAAAGGTCAGACACACACGTCTGTTAGAAACAGTTTTCCAAGGAATCATCAGATTCTAGAGTTGGAGTCCCAGTTTCATGTTCTTGGTACTTATTCATGTGTTCTTATTTTACATATTTTCTCAGTTTACTTCTAGCCACTGTATTCAGAAGAAAAATAAGAGATGTCAAAGTGGAGTGGCCTTGAGAAGATCAGAGAAGATAAGTCCTCTGCATCTCTGGATGTTTGGAGACTTTGTTTCTCTCCCTTTCTTGAGCTTCCTTATTTCCTTTTCATTTATCTACTAGTCAAAGCCCACACTCACTGTGCTGGTGGTGGAGACCTTACCCGAGGGGGCGATTAGGGATGCTACAGGTAAAAGGATGAAGAGGAAGGACGTGAAGGCAGAGTTCTGGGAATCTGGGCATGTGAAGGGTGAAACTGGGGGTCTGGGACAGAACCCAGGAAATCTCATGGAGCAGAAGACACAGATTTCCAAGAGAATGAAACTCTTGTTGCACAGAGTTAAATCCCATGAGTGTGTTTGGGGGTGTGAGAGTGAGTGCGAGCAAGGTACTAGAATTCAATAGTACAAAAGAGCAGGGAAGACTGTCACCCGGAGAAACCAGGGGCCAGCAAAGTGAAAAGCCCCCAGACACAACTGTGTCGACTTGGAAAAAAAAATGCAGAACGTAAAAGTTGAGAATTGTGTTTTATTTGGCAGACAAAACTGAGGACTTAAGCCTGGGACCCAGCATCTCAGATCACTCTGAGGGACTGCTCCAAAGAGTTAAGAGAGGGAGCCAGGATACACAGGAGTTTCTATAACAAAGACCAGGTAGTCGGAACATCAAAAGGTTACTGCTAATTAAGGAAAAACAGACATCTCAAGTTAAGGAATTTAGCGCTTTTCTGTGAATGGGAAGATGCAAGAGTCTGGGCTCACTGAAATCATTCCTGTGATATGCATCTCAGCTCCCTGGGGCCAGTGTCCTGTGCTTTCCCATCCTAAGTCTCCTCAGGGGGCACTATTGGGGGTGGCTGCAGCGGCTGACTGCTTTAGATGCTGGGCAGCCTGATTTCATCCTGAGTTCCCTCGGGGCTCACCATCGGGAAGGCTGTCATGTGATGGCTTGATGGCTGCAACCTCCTTTGCTTACCGATATAGCAGGCAATAGATTTCATTCATGAACCAGACCAATGGACTTCTTATTGTTTATTCCTAATTATCATGAAGCCCCAATAACTCTTAGGTATAGTCTGTCAGATCTATCTTGTCACAGGTTTTACTTGTCTGCAATGGAACATTCTACACACGATTGGCTCCTGCGTGTGTTGAGAGGTGTGCAGAGTCCCCCAAATGTGTGGACCCCAGGGATGATGTACTTTGCAGGCTCAGGGTCCAATGGCAAGAAGACCCCCAGACCTCTGCCCACACGTGCTATCCTCCTGGGCCTCCCTCTGGGAAGAGATGGGATGAAGAGAAGGGAAAGGCGGAGGTGGGGTGGGTGCGCGGTGGAGGAGGCAAGCCCCCACATTCCCTCTTTTGACCCAACTTCCCAGACTTTCTGAAATGACTCTAGCCAGGTTATCCACAGGGCAAGGCTTAGCAAGAGCTGAAAGGACATTCTTGTTACACATTCAATCTCTCCTCTCAGCTTTGGCTGCAACTCCATTCATCTGGGCTACTGTAGACTCAGAGACTTGTTATATAAATATAACGGGAGACAACAGGTTGGTATAAAAGGCTTTCTGACAAAGTACAAATGCTGGAATCAGCTCTACTCTATTTTAATGGGGAAATGAGAACTGAAGACACTGCTTGGACAGAAATGGGGAGAAAAGACAAGCTAGAGATTCTAGGGAATCTCAGTTAAACTTCAGGGATTTAACTATTTTCTCTTCATCTGGACTGGCTTATTGAAGTTCAAGGCAAAAAGTGACATTAAAGTTCCACTAGTTCAATACAGTCATTCCACAAGGGAGAATCGCTGCCCCCAGGGGTTTAATGCCTTGTCAAGGGTCATCAGGCTGGTCCATAGTGGAAGCAAGTCTAGGACTAGGTCTCCTGATTTCCAATCCTGACTTTTTTTTAATTGCAACAGGTTATTTCCAATGTCCACAAGGGCAATGAAAACTGTGGGCCAGGTTCCCTGCCAAAGTTCTGTACAGAGAGTAACTTAGCAGAGATGAGAGGGTGGAGGGTAATGATTTGGGAAGCTTTAAACAAGGATTGGAGATCATCATCTGTCATCAGCTGTCTCCTACTTCTACCTTGCCCTGTGAATCCTACCCAGGATCCTGCATCTGCAACTCCGCAGGGGGCTTAATGGGACCTTATTTGCAAACTTTCAAGTTTTCATTGCTTTAATTCAGGTCTAAACTTGATTAATTCTAGTTGGATTTTAAAAAAATTCTGATTTTGTATGAACAATTGTATTCTGCCTTGTCTTCCCCATTCCTCTTTTCTCCAAGTTTCCTCTGTTAGGTTCCATTTTTCAAGTTCAGATGGAGTCCATTGTTTTTGAACTTTTCCCAAGCCTTTTATCCTCCCCTATCTCTGTTGAGTTGCAGAGCCTCAAAACTTGACATAAAATGAATGGGGACCAGACCGCCATGGAAAGTGTGGAGAAGTTGCCCTTTCAGGTCAACCTGTGTTCTTTGTTGGGTAATGGACACCGCTGAAGTGAGAACCCCGATATGGAAGGACCTCAGCAGTATTCTGTCATGTCATCTGTGGCAGTTAGCGGTCTGTGCCTAAGTCTCTTCATCTAAGAATGGTAATAGCTGCAAATTCGATATTGAACTCACAGTGTTGTGAAAATAAAAAGTAGGTACTAAAACATGGTCATAGGTTTAAAAGTGCTGTACAGATATTAGATTACTGTGTAACTGGACCCTGCATTTTCATTCTTTGAGAATCTCAAAGTTCTGCTGAAAAACAGGTAAATTTATATTTTATTTTAGAAAACAAGTTAATTTTTTCAAAAGAACTCATGTTCTTTAAAAATGAGATATCTACTCATTTCAGGCAGAGGAGAATGGTTCCTTTTTAGAATTCTCTAGTAATTCTGTGCTCCCTCAGAGAAGAATCACGTGTTGCAGTACTGTGTATTGCTCGGTGTCCCTCTGGATGCTGCAGTGTATTGAGTAAATTGGTAGAGTGTCATGGAATAGATACATGGCCGATTGACTGGACTACAAATGAGAGGATAAACAAGCTGCTCTCAGTCTACACTGGCCATTCCTTCCGGGAGCTCCCATTATGGGATCATTTTAATGAGTCGCTCAAACCAGGGGACACGGTAGAGTAGGCAGCTGCAATTTGTGCCTCAGAAACATACCACTATTTTTAAATCGAAGTACAGTTGATTTACAACATTGTGTTAGTTTCAGGTGTACAGCAAAGTGATTCAGTTATATTTATATTCTTTTTCAGATTCTTTTCCATTATAGTTCATTACAAGATTTTGAATATAGTTCCCTGTGGTATACAGTAGGTCCTTGTTATTTATCTACTTATATACAGTGGTGTATATCTGTTAATCCAAAACTCCTAATTTGTCGCTCCCTCCTACCTTTCCCCTTCTGTAACCATAAATTTGTTTTCTATATCTGTGAGTCTGATTCTGGTTTGTAAATAAGTTCATTAATATCTCTTTTTAAGATTCCAAATATAAGTGATATCATATGGTATTTGTCTTTGCCTGACTTACTTCACTTAGTATGGTAATCTCTAGGTCCATCCATGTTGCTGCAAATGGCATTATTTCATTATTTTTTATGGCTGAGTAATATTTCATTGTACATATATACCACATCTTCTTTATCCATTCATCTGTCGATGGACACTTAGGTTGCTTCCATGTCTTGGACATTGTAAATAGTGCTGCTATGAACATGGTGGTGCATGTATCTTTTTGAATTAGAGTGTTTTTCTTTACTGGATATATGTGGAGGAGTGGGATTGCTGGATCATATGGTAATTCTATTTTTAGTTTTTAAGGAACCTCCATACTGTTCTCCATAGCGGCTGTACCAATTTACATTCCCACCAATAGTGTAGGAGGGTTCCCTTTTCTCCACACCCTCTCCAGCATTTATTATTTGTAGACGTTTTGATGATGGCCATTCTGACTGGTAAAAACATACCACTTTTGGATCACCACACTCAAAAATATTTCCAGGTTGTATGGGGATCATGTGATTTCAGAGGTGATAGAATCCTCAGCTCACATCCAATCCACTTTCATTTTAAAGTGGGGAAGACTGAGGTGTGGAGAGACTCAGAGCCCCATGTAGACAACAGAGCCTGTTGTCCTGACACCTGAGCCCATTTCCTGAGCTCTGTTCTGCTGATTTAAGGAGATGGTTGTAGCCTCTAGTCTGGGGATACAGGAAGATGATCCAGAGCAGTGGCTCTTAACCAGGGGATTGTTCACCTTCAGCGGATATCTGGTAACGTCTGAAGACATTTTATTTGTCATGATTGGATGGGGGAGTTAGTGATTCAGGGCCAGGGATGCTGCTCAACATCCTACAATGCACAGGACAGCCCCACAACAAAGCATTATCCAGCTCAGAGTGCCAATAGTGCTGAGGTTGAGAAACCCTTTTCTAGAGAAGTTAACTTTGGAGCTGGGAATACTTGGATTCAAACCCTGGATCTGCTATTCTCTATCTTTCGGGGGAGGTTAATCAACCTCCCTGTGCCTTGGGTTCCTCATCTGTAAAATGGGCATCCTGATAGTGCCCATTGCATAGGATTGTCACGAGTGTTAAATAAGATGCTGCATGTAAAATACAGGGAGTCACACACAGTTGGCGCTCAATAAATGGTACCTACTGATGTTATTACACCTGCAAAACTAAATTGTCAGACTTAGATAACTACATGCATATGAGTAAAATCTAATAAGGCTTTTGTGGTCCCCTTAAGGCATTACAGTTTGGTAGGGCACATGGACCTCTCAATTCTTCTTCCAGGACCCTAAGGATCCAGGAATGTTGTCTCAATTGCATATTAAGAAATAGTGATACTGACATATACTGAGAGCTTATTCTGTGACAGGGCTTCTTCTAATCCCGTCATAAGTATTAGCTCATTTAACCTACATAACAGTTTCATCAAGCAGGCACAGCTTGAGACTTAAAGAGCTTCCTTAATCCGAACAGCATGTATTTCTTTAAAAATGCAAAGTTCTTAGCCAATATCTTTAAAAATATTGTATCCCTCCCATTTTCCCTATTTCTCCTTCTGAAACGATATTTTAGACATATGTTGGATCTTCTCATTTTATGCTATGTGATTCCTATGCATGCACACACAGGTATATGTATACATATATAGTTTTTTTTGTTTTGTTTTACATCTTAATTGGAGTATAATTGCTTTACAATGGTGTGTTAGTTTCTGCTTTAAAACAAAGTGAATCAGTTATACATATACATATGTTCCCATATCTCTTCCCTCTTGCATCTCCCTCCCTCCCACCCTCCCTATCCCACCCTTCTACGTGGTCACAAAGAACCGAGCTGATCTGCCTGTGCTATGTGGCTGCTTCTCACTGTCTATTTTACATTTGGTAGTGTATATATGTCCATGCCAGTCTCTCACTTTGTCACAGCTTACCCTTCCCGCTCCCCATATCCTCAAGTCCATTCTCTAGTAGGTCTGTGTCTTTATTCCTGTCCTGCCCCTAGGCTCTTCAGAACCATTTTTTGTTTGTTTGTTTTTTTAGATTCCATATATATGTGTTAGCATACAGTATTTGTTTTTCTCTTTCTGACTTACTTCACTCTGTATGACAGTCTCTGGGTCCATCCACCTCACTATAAATAACTCAATTTCGTTTCTTTTTATGGCTGAGTAATATTCCATTGTATATATGTGCCACATCTTCTTTATCCATTCATCCGATGATGGACACTTAGGTTGTTTCCTTCTCCTGGCTATTGTAAATAGAGCTGCAATGAACATTTTGGTACATGACTCTTTTTGAATTATGGTTTTCTCAGGGTTTATGCCCAGTGGTGGGATTGCTAGGTCATATGGTAGTTCTATTTTTAGTTTTTTAAGGAACCTCCATACTGTTCTCCATAGTGGCTGTACCAATTCACATTCCCACCAGCAATGCAAGAGTGTTCCCTTTTCTCCATACCCTCTCCAGCATTTATTGTTTGTAGATTTTTTGATGATGGCCATTCTGACTTGTGTGAGATGATATCTTATTGTAGTTTTGATTTGCATTTCTCTAATGATTAATGATGATAAGCATTTTTTCATGTGTTTGTTGGAAGTCTGTATATCTTCTTTGGAGAAATGTCTATTTAGGTATTCTGCCCATTTTTGGATTGGGTTGTTTGTTTTATTGTTATTGAGCTGCATGAGCTGCTTGTAAATGTTGGAGATTAATCCTTTGTCAGTTTCTTCATTTGCAAATATTTTCTCCCATTCTGAGAGTTGTCTTTTGGTCTTGTTTATGGTTTCCTTTGCTGTGCAAAAGCTTTGAAGTTTCATTAGGTTCCATTTGTTTATTTTTGTTTTTATTTCCATTTCTCTAGGAAGTGGGTCAAAAAGGATCTTACTGTGATTTATGTCATAGAGTGTTCTGTCTATGCTTTCCTCTAAGAGTTTGATAGTTTCTGGCCTTACATTGAGGTCATTAATCCATTTTGAGCTTATTTTTGTGTATGGTGTTAGGGAGTGATCTAATCTCATACTTTTACATGTACCTGTCCAGTTTTCCCAGCACCACTTATTGAAGAGGCTGTCCTTTCTCCACTGTACATTCCTGCCTCCTTTATCAAAGATAAGGTGACCATATGTGCATGGGCTTATCTTTGGGATTTCTACCCTGTTACATTGATCTATCTTTCTGTTTTTGTGCCAGTACCATACTGTCTTGATTACTGTAGCTTTGTAGTATAGTCTGAAGTCAGGGAGCCTGATTCCTCCAGCTCCATTTTTCATTCTCAAGATTGCTTTGGCTATTCGGGGTCTTTTGTGTTTCCATACAAATTGTGAAATTTTTTGTTCTAGTTCTGTGAAAAATGCCAGTGGTAGTTTGATAGGGATTGCATTGAATCTGTAGATTGCTTTGGGTAGTATAGTCATTTTCACAATGTTGATTCTTCCAATCCAAGAACATGATATATCTCTCCACCTATTTGTATCATCTTTAATTTCTTTCATCAGTGTCTTATAATTTTCTGCATACAGGTCTTTTGTCTCCTTAGGTAGGTTTATTCCTAGATATTTTATTCTTTTTGTTGCAATGGTAAATGGGAGTGTTTTCTTGATTTCACTTTCAGATTTTTCATCATTAGTGTTAGGAATGCCAGAGATTTCTGTGCATTAATTTTGTATCCTGCTACTTTACCAAATTCATTGATTAGCTCTAGTAGTTTTCTGGTAGCATCTTTAGGATTCTCTATGTATAGTATCATGTCATCTGCAAACAGTGACAGCTTTACTTCTTCTTTTCTGATTTGGATTCCTTTGATTTCCTTTTCTTCTCTGATTGCTGTGGCTAAAACTTCCAAAACTATGTTGTATAAGAGTGGTGAGAGTGGGCAACCTTGTCTTGTTCCTGATCTTAGTGGAAATGGTTTCAGTTTTTCACCATTGACGACGATGTTGGCTGTGGGTTTGTCATATATGGCCTTTATTATGTTGAGGAAAGTTCCCTCTATGCCCACTCTCTGGAGGGTTTTTATCATAAAAGGGTGCTGAATTTTGTTGAAAGCTTTCTCTGCATCAATTGAGATGACCATATGGTTTTTCTTCTTCAATTTGTTAATATGGTGTATCACAATGATTGATTTGTGCATATCGAAGAATCCTTGCATTCCTGGGATAAACCCCACTTGATCATGGAGTATAATCCTTTTAATGTGCTGTTGGATTCTGTTTGCTAGTATTTTGTTGAGGATTTTTGCATCTATGTTCATCAGTGATATTGGCCTGTAGTTTTCTTTCTTTGTGACATCCTTGCCTGGTTTTGGTATCAGGGTGATGGTGGCCTCATAGAATGAGTTTGGGAGTGTTCCTCCCTCTGCTATATTTTGGAAGAGTTTGAGAAGGATAGGTGTTAGCTCTTCTCTAAATGTGTGATAGAATTTGCCTGTGAAGCCATCTGGTCCTGGGCTTTTGTTTGTTGGAAGATTTTTAATCATAGTTTCAATTTCAGTGCTTGTGATTGGTTTGTTCATATTTTCTATTTCTTCCTGATTCAGCCTTGGCACGTTGTGCATTTCTAAGAATTTGTCCATTTCTTCCAGGTTGTCCATTTTATTCGCATAGAGTTGCTTGTGGTAATCTCTCATGATCTTTTGTATTTCTGCAGTGTCAGTTGTTACTTCTCCTTTTTCATTTCTAATTCTATTGATTTGAGTCTTCTCCCTTTTTTTCTTGATGAGTCTGGCTAATGGTTTATCAATTTTGTTTATCTTTTCAAAGAACCAGCTTTTGATTTTATTGACCTTTGCTATCATTTCCTTCATTTCTTTTTCATTTATTTCTGATCTGATCTTTATGATTTCTTCCTTCTGCTGACTTTAGGATTTTTTGTTCTTCTTTCTCTAATTGCTTTAGGTGCAAGGTTAGGTTGTTTATTCGAGGTGTTTCCTGTTTCTTAAGGTAGGATTGTATTGCTGTAAACTTCCCTCTTAAGACTGCTTTTGCTGCATCCCATAGGTTTTGGCTTGTCGTGTCTCCATTGTCATTTGTTTCTCGGTATTTTTTGATTTACTCTTTGATTTCCTCAGTGATCACTTCGTTATTAAGTAGTGTATTGTTTAGTCTCCATTTGTTTGTATTTTTTACAGATCTCTTCCTGCAATTGATATCTAGTCTCATAGCGTTGTGGTTGGAAAAGATACTTGATACAATTTCAATTTTCTTAAATTTACGAAGGCTTGATTTGTGACCCAAGATATGATCTATCCTGGAGAACATTCCATGAGCACTTGAGAAAAATGTGTATTCTGTTGTTTTTGGATGGAATGTCCTATAAATATCAATTAAGTCCATCTTGTTTAATGTATCATTTAAAGCTTGTGTTTCCTTATTTATTTTCATTTTGGATGATCTGTCCATTGGTGAAAGTGGGGTGTTAAAGTCCCCTACTATGAATGTGTTACTGTTGATTTCCCTTTTTATGGCTGTTAGTATTTGCCTTATGTATTGAGGTGCTCCTATGTTGGGTGCATAAATATTTACAATTGTTATATCTTCTTCTTGGATTGATCCCTTGATCATTATGTAGTGTCCTTCTTTGTCTCTTCTAATAGTCTTTATTTTAAAGTCTATTTTGTCTGATATGAGAATTGCTACTCCAGCTTTCTTTTGGTTTCCATTTGTATGGAATATCTTTATCCATCCCCTCACTTTCAGTCTGTATGTGTCTCTAGGTCTGAAGTGGGTCTCTTGTAGACAGCATATATACGGGTCTTGTTTTTGTATCCATTCAGCCAGTTTGTGTCTTTTGGTGGGAACATTTAAACCATTTACATTTAAGGTAATTATCGATATGTATGTTCCTATTACCATTTTCATAATTGTTTTGGGTTTGTTATTATAGGTCTTTTCCTTCTCTTGTGTTTCTTGCCTAGAGAAGATCGTTTAACATTTGTTGTAAAGCTGGTTTGGTGATGCTGAACTCTCTCAGCTTTTTCTTATCTGTAAAGGTTTTAATTTCTCCATCAAATCTGAATGAGATCCTTGCTGGGTAGAGTAATCTTGGTTTTAGGTTTTTCTCCTTCATCACTTTAAATATGTCCTGCAAGTCCCTTCTGGCTTGCAGAGTTTCTGCTGAAAGATCAGCTGTTAACCTTATGGGGATTCCCTTGTGTGTTATTTGTCGTTTTTCCCTTGCTTCTTTTAACATGTTTTCTTTGTATTTAATATTTGACAGTTTGATTAATATGTGTCTTGGCATGTTTCTCCTTGGATTTATCCTGTATGGGACTCTCTGTGCTTCCTGGACTTGATTAACTATTTCCTTTCCCATATTAGGGAAGTTTTCAACTATAATCTCTTCAAATATTTTCTCAGTCCCTTTCTTTTTCTCTTCTTCTTCTGGAGCCCCTATTATTCGAATATTGGTGTGTTTAATGTTGTCCCAGAGGTCTCTAAGACTGTTCTCCGTTCTTTTCATTCTTTTTTCTTTATTCTGCTCTGCAGTAGTTATTTCCACTATTTTATCTTCCAGGTCACTTATACGTTCTTCTGCCTCAGTTATTCTGCTATTGATCCCTTCTAGAGTATGTTTGATTTCATTTATTGTGTTGTTCAGCATTGCTTGTTTCATCTTTAGTTCTTCTAGGTCCTTGTTAAATGTTTCTTGCATTTTCTCTATTCTATTTCCAAGATTTTGGATCATCTTTACTATCATTATTCTGAATTCTTTTTCAGGTAGACTGCCTATTTCCTCTTCATTTGTTAGGTCTGGTGGGTTTTTATCTTGCTCCTTCATCTGCTATGTGTTTTCTGTCTTCTCATTTTGCTTATCTTACTGTGTTTGGGGTTTCCTTTTTGCAGGCTGCAGGTTCGTAGTTCCCATTGTTTTTGGTGTCAGTCCCCAGTGGCTAAAGTTGGTTCAGTGGGTTGTGTAGGCTTCCTGGTGGAGTGGACTAGTGCCTGTGTTCGGGTGGATGAGGCTGGATCTTGTGTTTCTCGTGGGCAGGTTCACGTCTGGTGGTGTGTTTTGGGGTGTCTGTGGCCTTATTACGATTTTAGGCAGCCTCTCTGCTAATGGGTGGGGTTGTGTTCTTGTCTTGCTAGTTGTTTGGCATAGGGTGTCCAGCACTGTAGATTGCTGGTTGTTGAGTGAAGCTGGGTGTTGGTGTTGAGATGGAGATCTCTGGGAGATTTTCGCCATTTGATATTATGTGGAGCTGGGAGGTCTCTTGTGGACCAGTGTCCTGAAGTTGGCTCTCCCACCTCAGAGGCACAGCACTGAGTGCTGGCTGTAGCACCAAGAGCCTTTCATCCACAGAGCTCAGAATCAAAGGGGGAAAAAGTAGAAAGAAAGTAAGAAAGAAAGAAAGAAAGAAAGAAAGAAAGAAAGAAAGAAAGAAAGGGGATAAAAGAAAATAAAATAAAGTAAGGCAAAATAAAATAAAGTTATTAAAATAAAAAAATAATTATTAAGAAAAAAACTTAAAAAAAAAATTAAAAACAAAAAACAGACGGATAGAACCCTAGGACAAATGGTGAAAGCAAAGCTACACAGACAAAATCTCACACAGAAGCATACACATACACACTCACAAAAAGAGGAAAAGGGGAAAAAATAAATCTTGCTCTTAAAGTCCACCTCAATTTGGGGTGATTTGTTGTCTATTCATGTATTCCACAGATGCAGAGTACATCAAGTTGATTGTGGAGATTTAATCCGCTGCTCCTGAGGCTACTGGGAGAGATTTCCCTTTCTCTTCTTTGTTCTCACAGCTCCCAGGGGTTCAGCTTTGGATTTGGCCCCGCCTCTGTGTGTAGGTCCCCGGAGGGCGTCTGTTCTTTGCTCAGACAGGCCGGGGTTAAAGGAGCCGCTGATCTGGGGGCTCTGGCTCACTCAGGCCGGGGGGAGGGAGGGGCACGGAGTGCGGGGCGAGCCTGCGGTGGCAGAGGCTGGCGTGACGTTGCACCAGCCTGAGGCGTGCCATGCGTTCTCCCAGGGGAGTTGTCCCTGGATCCCGGGACCCTGGCCGTGGCGGGCTGCACAGGCTCCCAGGAAGGGGGGTTTGGATAGTGACCTGTGCTCACACACAGTCTTCTTGGTGGCGGCAGCAGCAGCCTTAGCGTCTCCTGCCCGTCTCTGTGGTCCGTGCTTTTAGCCGCGGCTCACGCCCGTCTCTGGAGCTCCTTTAAGCAGCGCTCTTAATCCCCTCTCCTTGCGCACCAGGAAACAAAGAGGGAAGAAAAAGTCTCTTGCCTCTTCGGCAGCTCCAGACCTTTTCCCGGACTCCCTCCCGGCTAGCCGTGGTGCACTAACCCCCTAAGGCTGTGTTCACGCTGCCAACCCCAGTCCTCTCCCTGCGCTCCGACCGAAGCCCGAGCCTCAGCTCCCAGCCCCGCCCGCCCCGGCGGGTGAGCAGACAAGCCTCTCGGGCTGGTGAGTGCCGGTCGGCACCGATCCTCTGTACGGGAATCTCTTCGCTTTGCCCTCCGCACCCCTGTTGCTATGCTCTCCTCCGCGGCTCCGAAGCTCCCCCTCTCTGCCACCCACAGTCTCTGCCAGTGGAGGGGCTCCTAGTATGTGGCAACCTTTCCTCCTTCCCAGCTCCCTCCCACTGGTGCAGGTCCCGTCCCTATTCTTTTGTCTCTGTTTTTTCTTTTTTTCTTTTGCCCTACCAAGGTACGTGAGGAGTTTCTTGCTTTTTGGGAGGTCTGAGGTCTTCTGCCAGCATTCAGTAGGTGTTCTGTAGGAGTTGTTCCACATGTAGATGTATTTCTGATGTATCCATGGGGAGGAAGGTGATCTCCGCATCTTAGTCTTCCGGCGTCTTCTACATATATAGTTTTAACTTTATTTTTGTTGAAGTAATACATATGTAATGCTTAAAAGTCAAATGGTTCTAAAAGACTTATGACCAGATAGAATAGTCCCTGGCTCACACTAGATTCCAACTCCCAGACACAACTGTTTTCAACTCTTTTGTTTGCTTCTTCTGACATTCACCTCTGTATTACTACAACATGCTGATGTTATTATTGATTTTTCAGATTTGGATATCATCTACTGATTTTTTACTACAGAAGATGAGGAATTAGCTCTCATTTACACCTTCTTTGTCATCATTCCCCTTTCTTCCATTATCTTTCAACCTCATCATGGAAAATTTTTTTTACCATCATATTTTTATTTTCCAAGAGATTATTTTTGTTCTTCAGTTGTTCCTTTTTTAATTGTTTCCTGTTTTGTTTAATGTATGTGCTGTCTTCTCTTATAACTCTGAAGATATTATACTTTTTTTTTGCTTCTTTTTTCTGTTTCTTCTAAGTATTGCCTATGTTTCCTCAGAGCCTCTTTACTTTTCTTTTCACTTCTTTCTTTTCTTTTTCTTTTCAGTACATAGAGCTTCCAGTGAACTTTATTTTTTTTTTATTTTTGGCTGCGTCAGGTCTTAGTTGTGGTACTCGGGATCTATCGATGTGGTGCGGACTCTTCATTGTGGCGCGCAGGCTTCTCTCCAGTGGTGGCATGCAGGCTTCTCTCTCTAGTTGTGGTGCACGGGTTCCAGAGCTCATGGGCTCTGTAGTTTGCAGCCTGCGGGCTCTCTCATTGAGGTACACGAGTTCAGTAATTGTGGCCAGTGGGCTTAGTTGCCCTGTAGCTTGTGGGATCTTAGTTCCTCAACCAGGGATTGCACCCACGTCCCCTGCATTGGAAGACGGACCACTAGACCACTGGACCACTAGGGAAGTCCCCCAATCAACTTATTTAATCCTCACTCTTAATATGAAGCTAGCTAAAAAATTACCAGGCATTGGAGGAAAGTATTTTATATTAAAAATAGATGTTTTCTTTGGAGCTGTTCGGTCTCCCAAAGGGGATGTCCTGAACTTGATTGTCTGAGGGGTAGACAGTGGCTGCTGACGTTCTCAAACTCAAATGCAGAAAGTGTCCAGGGCTCATCTTGCAATTTGCAGAATTTTGCTGACTCATCAGTTTTTAGTGTGGTCCTTGTCTATGATAGAGGTGAATTTTGCTGAGTCCAGAGTCTGTCTAGTTCAACTTCTCCTCAGAGTTTTCTGCTACGGAATGAGAGGGGAACTGGTCCCAACCTTTTCTCATTCAGTCTTTCAGCCAGTTCTGTTTGGAGTTCTACATGCACCCCTGCCCTCAGAGGTACCAGATCTTTGCAGCATGAATCAGCCTGCTTTCCAGCTTTGCCATTTTAGGTTTGCCAGTTTAGGTTTTAGCTTCTTCTGGGCTAAATGTTAACTACTAACATTTTATTACCACACTACTCTCCCATTCTGTCTGTGCTTTGAGTTTCTGCTTTCTTTCTTTCTTTCTTTTTTTTTGGCTGCACCTTGTGGCATGTGGGATCTTAACTCCTTGATCAGGGATCGAACCCATGTCCCCTCCAGTGGAAGTGCTGAGTCTTAACCACTGAACCACCATGGAAGTTCCTCTGCATTCTTTTTACCACCACCACTTTAGGGGAAATATCATGAAGGAGGGTGATAAATGTTTATATTGAAGGTGCCATGTTTAACTAGGAACCCCCTTTAAGAAGTAACTCTTTGTCTCTCTCTGTGCTACATTTTGGATAATTTGTTTAGATCTAGAGCTTTCAGTTGGCTAATTCTCCCTTCAGTTTTGTCTAATCTGCTATTTAACCTGACCACTGAGTTTTAAGTTTTAATTGACATGTTTTTCTCCTCTAGATGTCCTATTTTACCTGTTAGAAAAATCTGCCTCTTTTTCCTCATGTTTTCTTGTTCTTTCATTATGATTATTTTTTGATCTTTGTTATTCTTTTTAACAGATGAACTTAAAATCTCTTAAAGATTCTTCTAACCTCTCAAGCCCTTGACTGGGCTACTTCTGTTTTCTTTCTTTTCTTTCTTCTGTTTTGGTGATCATTGAATCCCATTATGGTGAACCATTTCCTCTTCGGTTTTTTAATTTTGATAATGAGCTCATCTTTAGTGGAGATTTCTTTCTTTCTGTAGGAAGCCCATATGCCCTGAGTTATATAAACGTCCCTACAGAGGGTTTTTGCATCTGCTTCTGCTGGGAACCACAGGGGTTCACTTACCTGGGATTTTTTGTTGTTATTTGTTGAGATCCCTGTATTATGTGGATAGCATAAATTCATACTCCATGTCTATGCTGTGTACAAAATTACTGTTTTGATATCTCACAGGAGACGTTAATATTGTTTTCCATACAGATCCCCAGGCAGAGAGAAGCCTCTTCCACCTTCTTGGGCCAGTAGGAAGATAGTCGTTTTTGCTGTTTATGCTGGTTATTCAGCTGCGGGATCTCAGCCTTCTCCCTGCTCCTTCTACACTGTATTTTCTGATGCCAGGGCTGGGATTCTGCAAATCATATTTCCCTTCTGCCATCTTCCTCTCTTTCAGCTTTTGCCAATAAGGGGCTCAGAGTGAGAGTGGGAGGCAGAAGGAGAGAGAATAGACTTCCTGTTTGCTCACTGCTCCTGAAGCATCACCTTGGCAATGGTTCATCATCCCAGTGATGGCAGTGGTTCTAGCTTCTAGCTTCTTCTCACACCACTAGTGTCAGCATTACCCCAAGAAACACCAATACCAGCTGGGTTGCACACCTTAGAGCTCTGAATCTTAGGTCTGCACGATCTCTCCTCCAAAGTTCTACATTCTAATAACTCACTCCTGGACAAGAACATATGGGTCCAGATCAATAACCACGTGTTAAACAGCTTCTAAGATGGTTCCCAACCATCTCTGTCTCCTGGTCTTCACAGCCTTGTGTAAATCCCACCCCTTGAGCATGACCTGAACCTAATAAACAGACAGAATGTAGCAAAAATGATGGGATGCCTCTTCTGAGGTTGGTTACAAAAGGTTCTGGCTTTCATTATGCCTACCCTCTCTCACTGTTTTGTTTGCTTGGTCTGATGGGAGCTTGTTGCCATGTTGCGAGCTGCCCTATAGGGAGACTCTGGCGAGGATCTGAGAGAGACCTCTGACCAGTATTCAGCAATGAACTGAGGCCTTCAGGCCAACAGCTTGTGAGGAATGAAATATTCCCAACCGCCACATGAGTGAGCTTGGAAGCAAACCCACCCCTGGCTGACACCCTGATTTCAGCCTGGTCTTTCAGACCCTGAGTCTGAGGGCTCTGCTAAGCCACATTCAGTTGCCTGACCTACAGAAACTGTGAGATAATAAATGTTTGTTGTTTTAAGCTGAGAGGCTTTGGGGTAATTAGTTACACAGCCATATATAACTAATCCTACTCCATTTCGAATAACAGAATGACTTTATGATGGAAACAGAAGGCCTACAAAGGTGCTGGGTTTATGTAGGGCTAGCAATTTCAGCTACTTCTAGCTCCCCAGGGTCTAAGACCCCACCAGTGTCTCCCAAATGGGCATTAAAACTCTGGCCCTCAGCTGGTAAGGCCCTTGTCCAAACCTGCATTTCTTTGTGTAAGTGCCCTAACAGTTTCTGGCAGCACCAGAAAATTTCCCTTACGTTTGAACTTGACTATGTACTTTTAAAACATTTTGTAATATTTACTCAGGGTTTCTCTGCTTTTGAGGAAGAAATGGACGTCCCCAGGTCTCTCCAATGCCAGAAATCCAACGTCAAGCAGAAGACTCTGGATATTCATACATAAAATCAGGAAGTCTCTGTATTTTAATTTTCAATATTTAAACAGATTGGTCTTTACCAGTTGTTAAAACACAAACTCTAATTCATAATATGAATGATCTCCCAGGATGAATGCCATTAGGGCAATCTGGTAGTTTAATTGCTTGCTCCCTGATGACTTATGACTTGGAACAGCTAGGAAAGTAGGGTATCAAAACAAATACTTGAAGGCCAAGGATAAAAATATGTTAATAATTAGTAACAACTAGAAGCAAAGTTAATTCTCAGTGGGCCCATAATGCCAGCTATTTAATGCAAATGAACAAATGGCATTTTAATGTAAAGGAATTGAAAGTTAATATTCTAATTTTCCAAATAAGATCAATAATTCAACAAACAATAATGTTTTGGAGGAAGGAATTTAGAACTAGAGCAATAACTTTAATTCGGAGATAAGTGAAATGCTATGTGAAGTTTATATTTGTGGATCCCGAATTAGACCAAATTAGAGTTAGGTGCACATACACTGGAAGGAAGGGCTCATAAAGATGAAAAGTGCAAGCCATAGCTGATCACAAAGTGATAATATTGGTCTTAGAACACTGGATAATGAAGCAATCTTTTATTTCTTTGAAGGATTATGAGAGATAATTCTGAATTAAAATGGTGTTGTTTTGGGAGTTCCCTGGTGGTTCAGTGGTTAGGACTCAGCGCTTTCAATGCCGGGGCCCCGGGTTTAATCCCTGGTCAGGGAACTGCAATCCTGCAAGCCATGAGACTCAGCCAAAACCAAAAAAATTTATTTTAAATAAAAACTAAATAAAATGGTGTTGTTTTGAATGATTAGATCTTGTGTTTTAGATAAAAGTTTAATAAATGAACAGTGAAACAGCATTCCAATTTCTGGTATTGGGTTGCTCTGGATGAATCATTTTGACTTTAAGTATAAAAACACACCCCTATGTTCAGACTGTAGCCTCACTGTGACCAGGAGTGACAGTATTTTGTGCCTGCTTTGTACAGGATGCTGAAAAAACACCACTCTAACCTGGTAACTTCCATGTGTATAGTACCTTGCAGTCAACAAATGTTTCCCACACTTTCTCTCATTTGATCCTTTAAACAAGCTTGTATGGTAGGTATTCTTAGCCTCATTTGACAGGGGAGGGAATTGAGAAATTATGATTTGCCTGGTGTCGTGCAACTTGCAAATGCAGAATTTTCCCCTGGACCTCAAGCACATCACCATGTCCAGAGCGATTTCTATTGCCCTCCACACTCAGCTCCTTCAGGTGTGTCTGTATTTTTAACTCCATAATGCCTGGCAAAGCCAGATGAGCAGTCTCTTCATTCTGCAGTGGTTTTTGTTGTTGTTGTTGTTTTGGTATTTTTTGTATTTTACTGAAGTATAGTTGATTTACAATGTTGCATTAGTTTAAGGTGTACAGCACAGTGATTCAGTTATACAGGTATAGATTCTTTTTCAGATTCTTTTCCATTACAAGATATTGAGTAGAGTTCCCTGTGCTATATAGTAGGTTCTTGTTGGTTACCTATTTTATATATAGTAGTGTGTGTATGTTAATCCCAAACTCCTAATTTACCTGCCACCACACATACACACACACTCACACACACAGCGTTTTGAAGTGTGTTGGATCCTCTGGCAGTTCTAGCATCTGTTTGTAGTGCTTTATTTTGAATTTGTTCTTTATCAGACAGAATTCTAATGCAATTTCAATGACTGTAAACACCTTCTTCTGTGGCAGGCTCTGTACTCCTCTGATCTGGGTATTATTTTTTCACTCCAATTTAAAAAAGAAAACACTTCTCTTGATGTATACCATGGTACAGAAAAATTCCACCCGGTAAATGTTGAACAATGAAACACATCCATATATTCAGTGTTCTGAGCAAGAAACAAAGTTTCCAACACTCCAGAAACCCCTCATGTCCCCTTTCAGTCACCACTCCCTCCAAGGGTAATCCCTGGGCTGACTTCTAACGGCATACATGGGCCTTGCCTGTTTTCATGCTTCTTATACATGAAGTCTCTTGTGTTCATTTGCTCAAAAATATGTTTGGGAGGCTCATGCATGTTGTAGAATGCAGTAGTAGGGTGTTCATTTTCAGTGCTGCACAGTATTCCACTGTGTGGAATTTGTTATCTTATTATAATACTGTTATGATTATATATAAAATACTATATTGTAATAGAGCATACCTTATTACAATGTTATTATATATAAAATAATATATTGTAATAGACTAGACAACTAATAGCATAGGCAAATATTCTGGAATAGCTCTATTTATCTATTCTACAGTTGACGGGCATTTGGGTGGTTTCCAGTTTGGGACTATTACTAATAGGCCCTCTGTGGACATTCTAGAACAGCTTTTATGATGAATATAGGTACACAGTTTTGGGGGGAAATATGACCCAATTTTTGGATGATTTTTTAATATTCTTCCACTGGCAGAAGATAAAATATATAAAGAGTATAATTTTCCATTTATATATTTTATGCTGATAATCTAAATCATAACTTATGGAAAGTCAAGACCTCTGATAGCAAACATACCTCATTCACTTAGGCTTCATCAGTTTAAAATTTGTAATCATTTAGACTGGAACTCAAATGATATTTCTTTCATTTAGCAAACACTTTCTTTAAAGCTAATGTCAATATTTCAATACAAGGGGCAATTTCAAATTCAAGATCCAGTCACCAAACATTTTAGGCACTACATTTACATGTATAACTCATAAGGTAATTGCAAGTGGATCTTATCTATAGATGAAAACAAGGTATCCCAGGAAATGTATTTTGCAATAATAAGCTTTGTTAGTAGGTCTGAGTTGGTGATACTTTAATATAACAGACAATTTCTTTTACAAGTAATACTACATTCTGTCATTTCAAATTATTGGATTTAGATGTGGCACTGTCCTAGATGAATGACTCTAGTGCACATATAAGCACAGAACACTTATCGGCATGTAGAACCGTTCCCCCAATTAATCAAGAAGGACACAGGTAATAAGGTAGTTCTAATCATGTTTAAATATTCATTGAGAGTTTGTGCCTAGAAGTCATGGTGCAAACTGTAAAGCATTCTGCCTGAGATCGTTATTAGTGATGGTTATATTCAGGTCCTCTCCCCTCCCTCCACCTCCTTCTTTCCTAAATGCTTCTTCTGCAGAGTAACAAACACGGAGTTGGGTCATTTCTAACCATTCTCACTAAAACCCCCTTCTGGTTTTTGCCTTTATTATCCATCCTCTTGACTTAGCAGAATCCTTTTCAGAGTAAGCCAGGCTCTCAATACTCCCACCACCTCCTAAGAATAAAGCTTTTCTCCATCTGCTAAACATGAATTGGGAGACGTGCTTATTGGGAAAAGTATCTGGGGCCCTGGGAGGACAGGAGAGGAGCATTAAAGCTGCTCTGAGGGGGAACTGGAGGGGACTTGGGAGGGGAGGGCACCAGGGAAGATGTTTCCAGACGGCATGACCTTTAGACCAAGAATCTGAACAGTGGGTATGTGTAGGGACGTGGTGGGGTATGAATTAGCCAGTGTGTTGGGGGAAGAAGGAGCTGTGTTTAGGACACTTGAGATGAACCAGGTAATGATTCTCCCCATTGGCTGCATGTTGGAATGCCCTGGTATAGCAGTTATCTCTTGCCCCAGTGATACTGTGCACCAAGTAACCACACAACCACAGTGGTGCACAGCACCTCGTGTTTGTTGCCTGTGCGTCTGAGGTGGTTGGAGAGACAATTCTGTGAGATGTGATTTAGTAAAGTTAACCATATTCTTACAAACCCATGTGCACAGCCAGGGACTGCAAACCCTGCAGGAAGCACAGCGGGGGAGACGGCTGGCTCTGGACGCACACACCTGAGGGCAAAAAGCCTGGCTCCCACATCCAAGATGCGTGGTCTTGGGTGGGGTATTTGTACACTTCATCTGTAAAATGGGAATAGCAATCATGCCCACTTTGTAGCATTGTTTTGAAGGTTAGATCAAGATAATGCATGAAGAAGCTGGGCCCAGAGTTTGGCCCATAGCTAGCACTTAGTAAGTGGTGGTCTGTATTAGATGTCAAGTTGGAGAGTGAAACTATTCACTGCTCTTTATTAAATTTTCCTCTGTAAGTCCTTTAGAGAATTGGTCATTTAGAGCAATACCAATAACATTCATATAGTGTATTAAAATTCACCAAGTGCCTTCATACACCTTCTTTGATCAACGTAATAATCTGGGTGGTAAATAAGGATAAGAAAATTGAGGTTCTGAAATGTTGAAAGTTTCACACAAGGTTCTTCAGCTAATATAGCTCCCAGATGGAATCTCCTGGCTGGATTATAATCGTGCTCCAGATGTTCCAGCTGGCGGTTTCAAGAGTGAGGCTCCAGAAATGCATGTGCTGACTTTCCCTTCAAAATTCTCCACAAGAAAGTGTGGGGTGTAGAAAGAGACAAGCTAGGCTCACACCCTGACTGCCACCAGGAGTTCTGGAGGCTCAAAGGAGATAATACACGGAGAGTATTTCTACCTTGGAATGTTCCGTGTATATTCACTGTAAAAATGTAGTCCTATTTTGTTTAGTAGAGTCTTAGCCGATCGGTATGATATGGCTTACATCACAACTTTTCTTAAAGTTCTGCAAAGAAAAATTGAAGTTTCCTATGTAAAGAAAGGTAGGCATTTTTTAATGAAATAAGTCAACAAACATTTTAAAGGAGTAGTTTTTCTGACTCAAAGTGTCCTTGCTTGGACTTCCCTGGCGGCTCAGTGGTTGAGAGTCTGCCTGCCGATGCAGGGGACACGGGTTCGTGCCCCAGTCCGGGAAGATCCCACATGCCGCGGAGCGGCTGGGCCCGTGAGCCATGGCCGCTGAGCCTGCGCATCCGGAGCCTGTGCTCCGCAACGGGAGAGGCCACAACAGTGAGAGGCCCGTGAACTGCAAAAAAAAAAAAATGTGTCCTTGCTTAACTCTGACAAGTGTTCATCACAGTAATTGTACTTCATGCCATTTTAGGCTGAGGTCAGGGTAGGGTCAGTTAAAGATTCACATTTTAATAGAAGATTTTATTTTATTTCTCGAATTACTGAGAGTGAGAGAGCATGTGTATCCCTTCCACATCTCTGAATTCTAACCTCCCTGCTGGTGGAAGCCCCCATCCTGCCAGTTCTGTCTCACCTTCTCCATTCACCAGAGCCAGTAGGGGTCTTTTCTTCCTACCAATGCCTTTAATTTCCTAGTAGAACTGAACTTGTGGCACTTAACTGCTAGCACCAGGCCACCAGCATGCATTGTATTTGTAGGCAATTACAGTTTACAGCAACCATCTTGCATTGGGTACTTACTTTGTGCCAAGTATTGTCCTAAGCACCTTACTCAAAATAGTTCATTTAAACCTCAAAACACTCCATCAAGTAAGCAATAATTTGAAAATATAAACGGAAATGTTTTCACTTCCCAACAATATTTCCAAGGGCTTTAAGCCTTGCTATGTTCTTTTGGGGTGTTGAGGGGATGTGATGAGTTGAACCTTGGATGTGTGGATATAGGATGAGTGTTAATCGACATATTTACCAGAAGAAGAAAACTTTTCCCATTGCCACCATCTCTTTTCCTTCACAACATTTTGTTATAAAAATTGCCAAATATACAGAAAGTGGGAAAATAGCATAATAGCATCTAAATTCTAAGCTCAACAATTGCAAATTTTAATATATGTAAATATATATTATGGTTTTTACTGAATCTTTTGAAAGTTAGTTGCCAATGTCTTGACATTTCATCCCTAAGTACTACAGCATGCCCTTCCTTAAAATGAGGGCAATCTCTTATATAACCACCATACCGTTATCACACCCCAGAAAATTAACAATCATATTGAATGTGGCTTGTCTTTTCTCTCCATCCCTATTTGACCAATAAAAGGACAATAGAGGAAAGCCTTTGGAATTTGAATTCCAGCAACCTAGTATTCTGTATTGTCCCTAAATATTGTAGCCTTTCTTCTTACTTGAAAAGTGTTTGATACTTTGATGGGGAGAGAGACTATTTGTTAATACTTTGAAAATTGGAATTCACTCTCTTAATAAGGTAAATATGGGCATGCCCATGGAATGACTGGAAAAATTAAGGCTGAAAGTTACAAATAGTTTTGTCCTTTATGGATTAGAACTCTGTTTTTTCCCCCAAAAAAGTCCAGGTAAACTTAAGGCTAATCAATAATTCACAGATGCAGCCTCTAACCAAGGGATTTACCAGTTTAATGAACAAGAAACCATACACAAGTCCAGACTTTAACAGTTAATAGAGGGAACTTCAACCTCCGTTTTTGAGACTATGCACCAGCTAAGGATACAATTACAAAGGTGAGCTAGTGAGAGATTATAGCTTTCTTTTTCCACTTATGAAATAAATCACTATTTTTTGCTGACTACAGAAAAATGTAACTTTAAACAATTATGAAAAAGACGACATATAAACTTTGCCTCATACTTATTTCCTCCAAGCCAATGAGTACTCCAAGACTTTTCATGTTGATATAGTTTTCTAACACTCTAGAATTTCCTCCAAATATTTGATTATACTTGACTAAGTTGCCTGACCAGTTTGCTTTGAATGACAGGACATTTCTTCTTACTTTGGCAATAATGATTAATATTAGCTTGTCTCTGACAGAGGTAATGTTTGCTTCTTCAGTTTCAGGTATGGAACTGTGTTCGGCCATTCCTAGTTCTTGTGGATAGAGGAAAATGTTATGTAATATCTTATACAAGAATACCCAAATAAGCAAGAAATATTCAATAATCATATTGTGTTAATATTTGAGGAAGTATTAGCTTTTGCTTTCATGGAAAGATAACTATTAATGATAGTGCAGAAGTGTTCCAAAAGGAAATAATGGTCTTTGCTAAGATGATTCCATGAGATGTGAATTTTAGGGAGTAGCAAGTAGATTTTAAGTGTACTTAAAATATTTGACATGAAACCAGGCTTATATGGGTTGAAGTATGTCCCCCACCCACTTGCATCAAAAAAAATGATATGCTGAAGTCCTAAGCCCCAGTACTTTAGAATATGGACTTTTTTGGAAATTGGGACTTTACAGAGATAATCAAGTGAAAATGAGGTCATTAGGATGGACCCTAATAAATTATAACTGGTGTCCTTATAATAAGAGGAACTTAGGAAACAGAGACACACACAGGGAGAAGGCCATGTGAAGATGAAGGCGGAGATCGAGGTGATGCTTCTACAAGCCAAGGGACACCAAAGATTCCCAGTAAACCACCAGAAGCCAGGAGCAAGGTGTGGTCAGATTCTCCCTCATAGCCTCCGAAGGAACTAACCCTGCTGACACCTTGATCTCAGACTTCTGGCTTCCAGAACTGTGAGACAATAAGTCTGTTGTTTAAGCTGCCCGGTCTATGGTACTCTGTTAATGCAGAGTAATACCCAGGCCAAGTTTTTGAGCTGATGCCTGGGGTTGTGAGGTGTGATGTTTCTGCACTGACTAGGTTACATCTAATGTTAGTGTAAAATTTCCCTCGTGATACTTAATAGTATTCCATACATTTACTTAAGGAGTCTTTTCCCTTGAGTTCGTTTGGAGTTAAACTGATTGGCTATTTTATTTTACAGTGAATCATCTGGATATCCACATAAAAATTTAATCAGAAAATATAAGTGATTAGCTATTGATGACTGAAATATTAGCATGATTACATCTTTCTCCTTTGGGTGGTGAAGTGAAATAATTTTGGTCTGCTCCACATCTCCTCATCTTGGAGACATTCCTGAACCTCAGTAAAATCCCTGCTCTGTCAGTGTGTGGGGATGAATCTGACTATGACACCAGCCTGCCCCAGGAGGCACCAATAAGAGTTCTCCATTTCCCTGGTCACTGTGATTGGTTCAGCGATGAGCACATGACCCAAGCTAGACCAATCAGAGTGTTCCCCAGGAACTTGCCAGCATGATCAGGAAAAATGCTCTTCTTTATCAGGCATTAGAAGTCCTAAGGTCAGTGCAGACTTCTCTTTTGGGATAGAAGCCTTACTGAAAATTAGGGAGCCAAGCCAGGACAGGAGATACAGGGTAAGTCAGAATTCTCACTCCCTGGATCAAAGAAAATGACACTGGGATGGTTTTCCCTATAATGTGGGATGATCACATTGGCACATGTAGAATGGCGTCTTGTGTTTCCAACAACACTTGCATGTATACACATATGTCACCCCACAGTCTCTTATTAAAATGCAAGTGTCTATCTTCCCACTCAGGGGTGGGGTCTGTGTTTCCTCCCAGTGAACCTGAGTGAGGCTTGGGACTGCTCCAACCAAGACAAAGTGGGGAAGGTGATACTATGTTACTGCCAAGACTAGGTCATAAAAACGATGTGGCTTCCACTTGGCACTCTGTCAGATGTTTGCCCTGGGAACCCAGTCCCCATTCTGTGAGGAAGGCCAAACATGGAGAATCCTCCGTGGAGAGGAGCTGGGAACTCAGCCTCAGCCAGCATCACCCACTAGACCTGTGGGTAAACAGTCTTCAGATCATTCCAACCCCTAGCTTTCAAGATCCCAGACATTATGGAGCAGAGGTGACCCGTGGCCACTATGCCCCATCCAATTCCTGACCCTCTGAATACATGAGGATAACAAATGGTTGTTTTACAACACTGAGTTTTAGGGTAATTTATTACACAGCCATAGTGAGGTGGTTTGCAATGTGTCTGAATCTCTTCCCTATGTGGTTCCAGTCAGGATGGGCCGTAAGAGGGTATCTCCTGGGAGATTTTGAGGGTGGAAGCCAAGTGGCAGCCATTTGTAGCTCACGTGCGTTGTCGCTGATGTGTTGGTGTGTTGGCATAAGGCAGCCGTGGGACCTGTGTCTGCTCTTCTGGGCTCACATGTGCTTAGCATCGTGACAAAGGACCAGACTTCTTCAGCACACCTGTATCACAAAGTTTAGAGGCAACAAGACCCGACACATGATGGGTACCAGTTTGTCCTTGTCTCCCTTCCAGTTTATAACCATCTATTCTTCCTGACTGCCTGCCCTGTAGATATCAAATTCCAGCGTCAGGCTCTGGGACCACAGGTTCCACAATTGCATAATGTCAAATCTTTGTCTATAACACAAAATTCATGTAATGCATGATATATAATATAATATTTAATAATATAACATAATATACAATGTAAAATGTGTAATATATAATATATGACATGACATATGATATGTATATAATATGTAATATATAATATATATGCTCGCACACATCTACAGATACGTATGTATACACATGTCCTAGGTTCTGCTTCTTTGACTGAGCCCTGACTGATGCCCATAGTAATTGGATACTCATAGTATTCAATAGCTAGGATTTCTTCTTCTGTTTCATTTGATCCTTCTCCCATTAGTCCCTCAATGCCATGCAGACACTTCCCTCTGGTTGTCACCCACAGCATCCTGCACCTGTTCCCTGTTTACATTAGTACTGCCGCAGTCCTCACTGATTTGCAAATCTGAGAACATTTTGATGATGTAAAGAACCTTTGAATGCAAGCTGTGTCTGAGAAAAACTTCCCCAAGTATCTAAGAATAGATTTATATCAGCAAATAGCCACATTAAGAAGAAGGCTTGCTTCCTTCTCTTCATTCCTTGGATGTTTTTTCATCCAGTTTTTTAGGCGAGATATCTTCTACTCAGGCTGCTATAACAAAATCCCATAGACTGGGTGGCTTAAACCACAAACTGTATTTCTCACAGTTCTGGAGGCTGGGAAATCCAAGATGAGGGTGCCAGCATGGTTGGATCCTGCTGAAAATCCTCTTCTTGGTTTGTACTGTTACCCTCTTGCTGTGTCCTCACATGACAGAGAGAGAGCTCTGGTCTCTTCCCCTTCTTCTAAGGACAATAATCCTGTCTTACTGGCCCCACCCTCATGACCTCACTTAAATCTAGTTACCTCCCAAAGGCCTCACATCCCAATACCATCATATTGGACATTAGGGCTTTACCACAGGAATTTGGGGGTGGGGGCACAAACATTCAGTCCATAACACAAGATGAGAAACAAATCCAATTAACCTATGAGGACTTCTGCTGAAGGATCTACATGTTCACTCATGGTGGAGTGTGTTTGGAACCTGACCATTGAAAGGCCCACTCTGCACAGTAGACCTGTACTGGGAGGGGCAAACTTGAGGGAGACTCTGTAGTTCCTCCACAATTCCTGAGGCTGATGTAAGAGGCCCCTCCATCAGTAGTATTTAGTTGCACGTAACTGGGATCCCATCACGTGCTAACTGAAAAGCTTCCTCACCAAGGAGGAGGCCAAGGAAGCCAGGGACACTGATGGAAAACATGCTAATGATTCAGAGTAAAACATGGCAACCCTTTAAAGAATGACAACCATATTCTCTGCTAGTGGAGGTGCCTTTAGAGAGAGATGGCCTTACACAACCTAATAAATTATATTCTTAGTCCTAGACCTAGCAAGGCTCATCAATACGCTGAGAACATAGACCAAGTAGGTAAAAGTACTCTTTACCCCAGGTGCAGGGAAGACATCTAAACATTGGTGCATTGGGACAAATTGCATATGGCATACATCTCCCTGGCTTCCAATGGTGCCTTCTTTTGCTGGAAATGCCCACACCCATGATGGCATTACAAAACTCTCCAGCAACAGTTGGTTGGGCCAGGTATGGATACATGACTCAAGCTGGGCTACTAAGATTCTTTTCCTTGGAGCTTGGATTTTACTAAGAGATACTCATTCTACATATGCTATTAGAACGGTGTTATGGATTGAATTGTGTCCCCCTAAAATTTGTATGTTGAAGCCCTAATCCCCCATGTGATAGTATTTGGAGATAGAGCCTTTAAAGGGGGTAATGAAGGTTAAATGAGGTCATAAGGGTACAGCCCTAATCCAGTAGAACTGGAGTCCTTATAAGAAAAGGGAGAGATGCCAGGTATTTCTCTCCTTCTGCATGCAGACACAGAGAAAAGGCCATGTGAGGCAAGAGAGAGAAAGGCCGTCTGCAAGCCCAAGAGAGAGAGAGGCCTCACCAGAAACCAACGCCTTGATCTTGGGCTTATAGCCTCCACAACTGTGAGAAAATAAATGTCTGTTGTTTAAACCATCCAGTCTGTGGTATTTCATTATGTCAGCCGTAACAGACTAATACAAACAGTAACATATGGATACTGTATAGCAGAATTATTTCAGGTACAAATGGCTGGAATGTAGCTCAACTGACTTAAGCAGAAGGGGATCTATTGACTCTATAACTGAAAAGTCTAAAGCTAGGACTCAATAGAGGTTTAGTTTGATCCAGGACCCTGAACATCATAACAGGACCCAGATTCTGTCTCCATTACTTGACTCTGTTTTCTCTGGATGGTGCAATCCCAGATTACATCACCAAGAAAGCTGCAGCAGCTCCAGCTTACAACTCCCAAGTTCAAGTCCGTGGGGAAGAGTGCACCCTTCTTCCCCTGAAGCCTCATCAGCACTGGCTTTGCTTGAATCACGTGCTTGCAGCTGAGTCAATCCCTGTGGCCGGGAAAATGTGATGCTCTGACTGTGGCTCACCTGGAACCAGGTGTGGAGTCAAGGATTTAGAATAAGAGGGGAAAGAAAGCCCCAGCTACCAAATATCCTCTACTACTGGGGCTGGGGCTGTTTTCACAGTGCATACAGAAGCGGACAAAGCTCTGATGGAAATGAGAAAAGAGAGTGACTTAGACATGCAGAAAGAAAGAGGGACAGAAAAAAGAGGGGCACCTCCTGCATTCCTGGTTTTCCAGGGCCTGCTTTCATCTCTTTCTGAGGCTGGATGCAAATCCGTTCTTTCTTAGGGTCTATAAGACCCCCTCTGTGGCTTGATAGTATGTTGCTTTTTTTCCTCTAAAGGTAACTTGCACCCAATATTTGTGTCTGAAAATTTGTGTCCCCCCAAATTTATATATTAAAATCCTAACCCCCAAGGTGATGGTGTTAGGAGGTGGGGGCTTTAAGGAAGTGATTAGGCCATGAGGGTGGGACCCCCATGAATGAGATTAGTGCCCTTATAAAAGAGACCTCAGACTGATCCCTTGCCCTTCCACCATGTGAGGACACAGAGAGAAGACACAGAGAGAAGCAGGTCCTCACCAGACACCACATCTGCTGGTAACTTGATCTTGAACTTCCAGCCTCCAGAACCATGAGTGAAAAATGTCTGTTGTTTATAAGCCACCCAGTCTACGGTATTTGTTACAGCAGCCCAAACGGACAGACATTTGTATACATTATTTGAAGCCAATGACATTAACTAATCCAAAGAGCCCATCGAGTGCACGATTCTGTGACTCTGTGATGGGAAAACAAGCAGAATGTTTCCCAGCCTCAGGAACAGTCTGTCTGCATCGGAAGGGAAAGCAACCAAACTGTGTGCCGCAGTCTGAGACAGGATGCTGGACCTTTATTGTTTTGGCCCCCAGCTGTCTCTCCTTGCCCTGTGGGAACGTTTGCTCCCATTCTCTGATGATGCATTTTGAGACAAGCTTATTCCATGTGTTACCGATCAGCACTTTCCAGCCTTCTGGTCAGAGTGATGGGCTTCCTCATGGTCACCTGGCACAAATCCCACCCACCGCAGCTAAGGGTATTCAGTTCCCAGGCCTTTGTTGTTATCAGGGAAGCATAGTTCCTTTTCCTGTTGGCATAAGATGGGACTGGAACTGTGCCAGATAGCTTGTGAGCACATGGGGCCTGAGCATGAACTGAACATCAAGGAAGGAGAACTGAGAAATCCAGAGACAGAGCTCTATCCCAAAGAAATCATTTGATTTCAGCCTGGATCAAACCATACCTGAAGCAAGGGCTCCCTCTGGATTCTTCAGTTTTGAGAGCAAATAAAGTCCTTTTCCTTTTCTTAAGCTGGTTTGAGTTAGGGTTTCTGTCACTTGCAGCAGAAAGAATCATAACTAATATAGTTTTGGGAAGTTGGGTTTGAGGAAAGGTGTCAGGCAATCTATAAAATGAACAGGCTGAGTTACAAACAGAGACAGGTTCTAAAACTCCAGTAGGTATGCTTTTTCCTTTCTTTGAAATCATAAAATACTTTGCTTCTACAATTGATACAGCATATATCACATACTGCTTGGCATTGCAATTACAGTTCTCGTATGGTGGGTACAAATTTCACAATCATAAAAACTCTAGTGTACAGATATGAAACTTTATTGTTTTAAAACTGAGCTGAATTTAGCTCACAAGGCTTCATTTCTGCTAGTGGCAGAGAACTTACTCTTGCCGATTCCCGACAATTCTTTCAGTCCTGGTTGAAAATTCAGTATCTTTTTTGCGGGGGGAAATACATAGTTACTTCAGGATTTCTAATCCATTCACCCCTATCCTTTTCCCCTGGGGTGATCTGTGTCCTAGCAAACATGGCCAGGAGGCAAAAGGTCTGGTCTGGGAGCCAGCCTCTGACTGCATTGGGAACCTCTGACCGCAGTGGGAACCTCTGACCACAGTGGGACCTCTGACCACAGTGGGGACGCTCTGTGATTGATCCAGGGGAGCTGAGCTGTCACCACTGTTGGATCTGTTCACACCCAGGTCTTGACTTAGCTCCTGCAGACTCAACCTCGCCCTCCATCTAGTCCCCAGCTCAGGCCACCCACATGGCTCCTGATCTCAGAGCACAGTTGCCTACCCTCCTCACATGCCCACTCTCAACAACCAGCTCTTCTGACACCCCACTCCAACTTGGGGGGCTTCCTCTTCTGTGCTCCATGAACCATCCCATGGAGCTCAGGGCATCTGAGGAGTCAGCTCCCCTCTAGACATTCAAACAAGCCTGTGCTGCTCTTGGGTCAGGACCCTACTGGGGAGGGGGGAGTTTGGTCTCAAGACGGGGCTGAGCCTCACCCTCCCCTTCCCTGCTGGCTGTCCTATCCTGAGCCTCACGGTTCCCACCCAGGAAGGGCTCTCTGCCCACACTCTGTGCTGTGGATGAGCTCTCTACTCTGGGTCCCCCCAGGCTGGACTCTTGATATTACTTGGAATAATGACAACAATCCTTTCCTCCCTCACCTGTCTGGACTGTACGATGGAAAACTGTGATTTCCAAGACCATGCCTCTGCTCTGGATCCCCAGAAGTTCACCCCAGCGTTCCCCAAAGCAGAGTTTGGTGACTTGATCTGGCTGCCTCTTTGGGGCCGTCTCTTCCCCACGACCTCACAGTCTGGGGTTGGTAGAGGAAAGACAAAAAGAAAAAAAAATGGTTCTGAAGAGCCTAGGGTCAGGACAGGAATAAAGACTCAGACGACTTGAGGACATGGGGAAGGGGAAGGGGAAGCTGGGACGAACTGAAAGAGTGGCATGGATATACATACGTACACTTCCAAATGTGAAATAGATAGCTAGTGGGAAGCAGCTGCATAGCACAGGGAGAGCAGCTCGGTGCTTTGTGACCACCTAGGGGGGTGGGATAGGGAGGGTGGGAGGGAGGGAGATGCAAGAGGAAGGGGATATGGGTATATATGTATATGTATAGCTGATTCACTTTGTTATAAAGCAGAAACTAACACACCATTGTAAAGCAATTATACTCCAATAAAGGTATTAAAAAATAAATAAATAAAAATAAAGTTCCCATTATATTAAAAAAAAAAAAGGAAAACGATGAAGCATAATTATTGGGTAGGAAAAGCACCTGGGGGCTACTTCACAGTCGTATCTGGCTCAGCGAGCACCAGGTGCCCAGACTGGCTCCCTGTGTGGGACAGTCATTGGATGCCCCCCTGGCTGGCACTTTGGCACTTCTGCAAGGGCCAAACTCTACCCACTGTACCGAGAAGCAGAACCAGTACAAGGAATTTTCCCGGCTGTTCGAATGCACTTTTTCTTTAGGCAGTTGGCCCCTGGGTGATGACTGTTCTTTTAGCCTCTCAGAGTTGGCTTTAGCGTCGTCTGTTAGGAGCTTCCCGCTCAAGGGACCGATACAGGGTTCCCTGGAGGTTGGCTTGGGGTGTGACGGACTCTGTGGCACGTTAAGTCCTCTGTGGCCCAATTCTAAGGGTTGTAGTTTCAATTGTGTCCCCCGAAAAGCTATGTTGAAGTTGTAGCCATTGGTACCTACAAAAATGACCTTGTTGGACATAGAGTCCTTGTAGGTGTAAGTAGTTAAGGGTCGAGATGAGATGATGCTGGATTAAGGTGACCCCTAAACTCAATGACTGGTGTCCTTATAGGGAAAGGAAAGGACATTCAGAAACACAGGCACACAGGGAGAAGGCCATGAGATGAAGGTGGCAGAGATTGGAGTGTTGTATCTACAAGCCAGGGAATGCCAAGGGCTGCTGGGACCAGAACCTAGGAAGAGGCAAGGAAGGATTCTCCCCGAAAACCTTGGGTGGGAGCAGGGCACTGCCGACAACTTGATCTCTGGCTTCTAGCCTCCAGAACTGTGAGAGAGTAAGTTTCTGCTGTTGAAACCACCCAGTCTGTGCTACTTTGTTACAGAAGACCTGGGAAAGGAATCCACCTAGGAACCTCACTCCGGACCCTCTGCCCTCTCCTCAGTCCTTGGGTCAGATATCTTGAAGGCTTGTGACATTGCAGGGATCCAGGAGGGCTAAATAGAAGTGACCCCACCTAGGTCACCTCTATGGCACCGGTTCCCCCGCTGCTCTAGTCTGGGCTGCTGGTGGCTCAGAGCCACTCTCCTCTCCGGGAATTGCCCCCTGGGAACTGGAAGCAGCCATACCCAGAAGGTTTGGCATCAGCCCTGGTTGGGAGGCAGCTCATAGCCTCCCAGTGACATGGGGACAAATCCACTCTCTTTGCCTCAAATGGGACTGGCTCTGGGACCCTGCTGTTCATGCCCCGGAGCTCTCCGTGGGGTCCGGCTGAGGGCCACCCCCGTGGAGACCACATCCCTGTTTGCTTCCCTTGCCCCTTCTCCGGGATGTAGCGCTCCTTCCTCCAAGAGCTGCTCCCTGTCTCAGACTTGGCTTCCGGGCAAGCTGACCCGAGACCCAAGATCACTTCTGGAGGGTGGAGACTTTGTCCTCTGAGGGGGCATCCGTGGCTGCGGAAGGCACACACGAAGGCAGCGATTCTCACGTGTGAGCATAGGGACCACCTGGAGAGCTCCTGTAATCGCAGCTTCCTGGGCCTGACTCCAGAGATGCTGACAGTACTGGGGTGGAGCCTGAGAAGCGGCATTTCTAACCAGCTCCCAGGTGCTGCCCCTGCTGGTCAAGGACCACACGAGACCCCCTGGCCTAGGATCTCCAGCATCTGGGCAAGACTGACGGCCTGAGAGCGCAAGCAGGCCCGGAGGGGTCTGTAGAAATTAATTTACACGTGGGATTTTCGAGGTTGGGTGAAGAATGGAGAGAGGCTGTGTGCTGGGTTGAGGGTTGAAAAAAACAACCTGGAGTGTTTTGGAAGGTTGGTTTCCCCACCCAGGCCCTTGGCCTGTGCCTAAGCTCAGAGGAATGAGCTGTGGGCAGAAGCCCTCGGAGCTCCTTACCTGGAGGTCTTTATGGGACAGAGGGGCCCCCAAAGCCATTCTCTTGGGGAGAAGAGACAAAGCTTGACTCAGAAAAGAGGAGGGGGGCCATTCTTGTGTGTGTGTGTGTGTGTGTGTGTACGTCCATGTGTGCGCACCTACGTGTGTACGTGTGTGATACACGTGCAGTCATGGCTTACTGAGTGCTTTCCGCTTTCCCTGACCAAGAGGGAGTCAGCGGCAACAGTTCCCAGCACAGAGGCCGAGGGAGCCCCACCCGACACACACGCGATCATCGTTTCTATTTGGATTCTTCCTTCTTCCGTGTGGCAAGCTATTTTTCTGCGAGAGCCCTTGTCGCGTCATTTGAGGTTCCTGGCAATTTGGGGTTTGCTGTTTCCAGCCTTGCTCTCCTGCCCGGCGAAGTCGGGCGTTTCGTCTCTTTTTACCTCTTCGTGTCAATTACACAGAGGGAAGTTTTGCATCTTTTCTGCTTTCGCTGTTCCACTCACCTCTTTGATCGTTTGTTTCGTGGCTATAGATATTCTACTTTGCACACAGGGGATTTGAATTCTTCCGATTCTTTTTTTTTTTTTTTTTTGCGGTACACGGGCCTCTCACTCTTGTGGCCTCTCCGATTGCAGAGCACAGGCTCCGGACGCGCAGGCTCAGCGGCCATGGCTCACGAGCCCAGCCGCTCCGTGGCATATGAGATCTTCCTGGACCGGGGCACGAACCCGTGTCCCCTGCATCGGCAGAATTCTTCTGATTCTTTGTTCGCAGACAAACCCAGGCCCGGAGCCATTACCTCTCTGCAGCCTACACATCGTTTGTGCTGCACCATCGGCCAGCAGGTGGCAGGATGTCCACCCTTCTCATTTCATCACAGATTCTAGGAGGGCTGTCAGCGCTGACCCCTCCCACATGCCTTCCTCTCTGAGAGTCACAAAGAGATGCTTTGGGTCGGGGGCTGAGTTCATCTGTTCCTACTTCTGGAGAATTCTCATCACTGAGATGCTGCTCCTTCATCACCAGCTATCTCTCTAATTTTCCTGCCTCAGTAGGTACCTACTCTATAGGTGTTTATGTCTGTACTGGATGCTAATGGTGCCCCACCTGGACCCCTCCCAGGTGGTGTACCTGACCCCCTCCTGCTGTGAGTGTTGGCTGCTGACAGCTCCAGCTGCCCTGTCTCTGGATAGTGATACTTGGCTTTTGCTGCAGGAGGCCCCCTGGCGGGGAATTTTCACACCCCTAGCGTGGGGGGGGGGGGGCCCCTGCCAAAGACTGTCTGCTGAAGGGTACAGAAAGCCAGCTCCTTGCCTCAATGCAGGGTCTGTCCTAGGATGCGCCGTGTACCCCACAGCCCCAGGGATCTTTCTAGACTTCCTCTAAGCCCACGTCCTAGCTGAGCTTCTTTCCCTGCCCTATCCTGCTTTTCTTCCCCTCTGTGACTTGCTTTATTGCAATATTAGCTTTATTGCAGTGGTCTGGAACCAAACTTGCAAAATCTGTGACGTGTGCCTATACTCTGCTTATTAGCCTTCTTTGGGATCATGATCATTTTATTATTGTTATTTTTAAAAAATTTAAGTGTAGGTGATTTACAGTAATATATTAGTTTCAGGTGTACAGCATAGTGATTCAGTATTCTTACAGTTTATACCCCATTAAAAGTTATTACGAGATAATGACTATAATGCCTTGTGCTGTACAATATATCCTTTTTGCTTGTCTATTTTATTTATTTATTTTAAAAATAAATTTATTAATTTATTTTTGGCTGTGTTGGGTCTTTGTTGCTGCTTGCGGGCTTTCTCTAGTTGCGGTGAGCGGGGGCTACTCTTCGTTGTGGTGTGCAGCCTTCTCATTGCAGTGGCTTCTCTTGTTGCAGAGCACGGGCTCAGTAGTTGTGGCTCACGAGCTCTAGAGTGCAGGCTCAGTAGTTGTGGCGCATGGGCTTAGTTGTTCCGCGGCATGTGGGATCTTCGCGGACCAGGGCTCGAACCTGTGTCCCCTGCATTGGCAGACGGATTCTTAACCACTGCGCCACCAGGGAAGCGTGCTTATCTATTTTATACATAGTACTTTGTATCTGTTAATCCCATACCCCTAGCATGCCCCTCCTCACTTCCCTCTCCCCACTGGTAACCACTAGTTTGTTACAGACTAGTTTGTGAGTCTGTTTCTGTTTTGCTATATACATTCATTTTTTAAGATTCCCTGTATAAGTGATAACATACAGTATTTGTTTTTCTCTGTTTGACTTATTTCACTAAGCATAATATTTTGTAGGCCCATCCACATTGCTGCAAATGGCAGAATTTCATTCTTTTTTATGGCTAATATTCCATTGTATATGTATACTATATCTTCTTTATCCACTCATCTGTTAATGGACATGGGTGCTTCCATATCTTGGCTATTATAAATAGTGCTGCTATGAACATTGGGGTGCATGAATATTTTTGACTTATTCGTTTCTTCAGATATATGCCCAAGAGTGGAATTGCTGCATCATCTAGTAGTTCTATTTTTAGTTTTTTGAGGAATCTCCATACTGTTTTCTATAGTGGCTGCACCAATTTACATCCCCACCAAGAGTGTACAAGAGTTCCCTTTTCTCCACACGCTCTCCAACATTTGTTATTTGTAGACTTTTGGATGACGGCCATTCTGACAGGTGTGAGGTGATATCTCATTGTGGTTTTGATTTGGATTTCTCTAATAATTAGCGATGTTGAGCATCTTTTCATGTGCCATCTGTATATCTTCTTTAGAAAAATGTCTATTTAGGTCTTCTGCTCATTTTTTGATTGGACTGTTTTTTGGTTTGGTGTTGTATGAGCTGTTTATGTATTTTGGGTATTAACCCCTTGTCAGTTATATCATTTGCAAATATTTTCTTCCATTCTGTAAGTTGTCTTTTTGTTTTGTTGATGGTTTCTTTTGCTGTGCCAAAGCTTATACTTTTAATTAGATCCCATTTGTTTATTTTTGTTTTTATTTCTTTTGCCTTAGGAGACAGGTGCAAAAATATATTGTTTTGATTTATGTCTAAGAGCGCTCTGCTTATGTTCTCTTCTAGTTTTATGGTTTTAGGTCTTACATTTAGGTCTTTAATCCATTTTGAGGTTTTTTGGGTTTTTTTTGCAGTACGCAGGCCTCTCACTGCTGTGGCCTCTCCCGTTGCGGAGCACAGGCTCTGGACGCGCAGGCTCAGTGGCCATGGCTCATGGGCCCAGCCGCTCCATGGCATGTGGGATCTTCCCGGACCGGGGCACGAACCTGTGTCCCCTGAATTGACAGGCAGACTCTCAACCACTGCGTCACCAGGGAAGCCCTTGAGTTTATTTTTTTATATGGTGTGATGAAATGTTCTAATCCCATTGTTTTACATATAGCTATCCAGTTTTACCAGCTCCACTTACTGAAGATGCTGTCTTTTCTCCACTGTATACTTTGCCTTCTTTAATTGGCCATAGGTGTGGGGGTTTACTTCTAAGCTCTTGATTCTGTTCCATTGATCTATGTATTGGTTTTTGCTCCAGTACCATACTGTTTTGATTACTATAGCTTTGTGGTATAGTCTGAAGTCTTAGAGGGTCATACCTCCAGCTTTGTCCTTTTATTCTCCAAATTGCTCTGGCAATTTGGGTCTTTTGTTTCCATATGAATTTTAGGATTCTAGTTCTGTGAAAAGTGTTGTGGGTATTTTGACAGGGATTTCATGAAATCTGTGGATGGCTTTGTGTAGTGTGACCATTTAACAGTATTAATTATTCCAATTCAAGAACATGGGATATCTTTACATTTGTTTGTATCATCTTCAATTTCCTTTATCAACGTTTTATAGTTTTCAGAGTTTAGGTCTTTCACCTCCTTGGTTAAGTTTATTCCTGGGTATTTTGTTCTTTTTGATGTGATTTTTAAACAGGATTGTTTTTCACTTTCTGATATTTTATTATTAGTATATAGAAAAGAAACTGATTTCTGTATATTAATCTTGTATCTGCAAATTTGCTAAATTCATTTATTAGTTCTAATAGTTTTTGGGTGGAGACTTTAGGGTTTTCTATATAAAGTATCATGTCACCTGCAAACAGTGACAGTTTTACTTCTTCCCTTCCAGTTTGGATGCCTTTTATTTCTTTTTCTTATCTGATTGCTGTGTCTAGGACTTTCAATACTATGTTAAATAGAAGTGGCAAGGATTGGGCCCGAGCTGGCTCTGTTGCCTTTTAGTGTGTGTTTTCCCTCTCTCCACACTGGGAGTCTTGCCCTGGAAGTGGAGAGTACTGAAACAAGTGAAGCCCATGTAAGCTCTTGGCTCCTGTCAGCTGCAGAGGTCCAATGCATTGCCTGTGCAGGCATCCACAGCTCTTCTCAGACACAACTTTGGGTGAAAGTCCCCTTTGTTGCTCACAGCCAGTCAGACCACAGCCTCCAGTACCCCCACCCTGTTGTACAATTACTCTGCAGGACAGATGGGGCCCATGTGGCCTCTCAGCATGTATCAGAGGGTGAGCTGTGACAGAGCAGATGCCATGAGAGATCTGGGTGGCATCTGAAACACTGCTTAAGTAAGTGCCAACAATGGCCACTGCTGCCCCACCTAAGCCCCACCCTGGGACTGGGTTACCTGTTTCGCACAGTCAGGTGTTTTCCCTAGTCGTGGCTGCCTCAGGTCCAGTGCTGTACTGTGACATGGAGTGAGCAGTGCTGGAGCATTCTCTGGGCTAGGGCTGGGATGCATGGAGAGGTTGCTGCGGGAAACCCAGCAGCCACTAGAGCAGACCTCTCTCTGCCCTGCCTTGGAGGCAAGCCTGTGTGCATGTGTTCCTTATGAGTGGAACCCAGGCTTCCCACAGCCATTATATTAGTCCCAGCAGTCCTCCAACCAGCGAAGGGGGCTTGTCTCCCCACATAGGATGCCAGGACTGGGGCATCCAATTTGTGGCTCAAACTGCTTACTCTTCAGTTTGGATCTCTACCTGTGTAATCTCCCTTTTCCTCTGCGTCCCCTCTCAGGGGAACAGGTCCCAACCTAATTGCTTTTCTTCCCTTCACACCTGATTATGTGTGTATCTTTCTTGCAGTCTTGGTTGTACAGAAGTCTTTCTGTCATTCTCCAGTTACTTTTCAGTTAGAATTTTTCTACAAGTAGATGTGTTTTTGAGGTGTTCGTGGGGGGAGGTGAGCTCCACATCCTCTTTCTCCACCATCTTGATCCAAACCTCTGCCATTTTCTGCTTTCTCACCCTCCTTCTCCTGAAAGTCTTCCCTCAAAGTGTCATATACACCTGGCTCTGATCTCAGGCTCTGCTTCTAGGGGCCCAAGTTAAGATGGTATCTGCACAGAATGTGTAGTGTTGTTTTGTGAGTGTGTGTGTGTGTGTGTGTGTGTGTGTGTAGCTGACTTGAAGAGTGTTCCCCTATGAACTCACACCCTTTCCCTCTGTCCCCATGCAGCACTGTCCACATGGGATCTGTCCCTGCTGCTGTCCATTCATGTAGTCTGCTGCCTATTCCTCCAGTGTACATATTCTGCAATGTGTGCCACCACGTTTTACCTGGTCACTTCCTAGTTGAGAATGCTTTGATTGCCTCTTCCTCCACATGGCCACAGGCGAGACCTCAATGGACATCCTTGTACATGGTGCCTGGGATTGGTGTGGCCATTTCTCTGGATGGACAGATGGGAACGAATTCTGAGCCCCTGGGCACATGCAGACTTAACTTCACAGAGTCCTACACACGGCTGCCCTGAGGTCTCTCTAGTTCCCCAGGAGCTGAGTGTGCCTGACAGCAGCACACAAGAGTTCCCATCTCCTCATATCTCCAACATAGGGGAGCATCTTCCCTTACATTTTTGCCATTCTGATGTTGGTTTTCCATCACTGTTTTGTTTTCCTCTCCATTGTCAGCAGCTTTCAGTACCTCTGCTTGTGCCAGCCCCCCTCCCCAGCAGCCTTTTGCAAAACACCTACTTTTTTTTTTTTATTTTAACGAACTTTGTTGTTGTATACAGTTAAACTACCTTCTCTGAGTGGGCCATCTGTCTCTTTTCCTTGTTTATGACATCCTTCACTGAATGGAAATCCTTAAGTGCTACCATCTTATGCTCTCGTTGTCACATGGAGATTTCGATGAAATAGCTCATTTATATTTCACTTGCCCTTTACTGCAGTCCCCCGACCAGGATGCAAGCATGAGTCCACAGGGAGCTGGGTTAAGGGATACAGAATTACAGAGACCATTTTCACACAAAATCACACTCACTTCTCATTCTGACCCATAAATCCAGCCTTTGCACCTTGGTCCTCTCTTCCATAAGCCTGAGTTCTTTTTCTGAAGCTTTTCAGTCCCTCATGTACAATTACCCACTGTGGGCCACCCCCTGGACCATAGAGGTGCCTCAATGCCCTTGAGCTGCATAGAAAATGTGTTAGCATGCCAACCTGGTCCCCCAGACTACAATGTAAACAGTATGAGTTTGAGTCCTCCGCAGACCCTCCTGCGAGGAATTGTTCATATTTGTGCATCTGAGTAGGTCCCCAGTCATACACTGTTGTTCTTATAGTAAGCAAACAATATTATAGCAAATGCCCAGGTGGATGCAAAATGCTGAAAGTCATGATCTCCATTCTGTGGGCTGAGAAGGAAGGTGTTTTATTTAGTGAGGTCCCTTGGGGGCTCCTGGTAGGCTCTCAGTAGACGATTGAGCACATTGGTAGATTGATGCTCTGAAGAAGGAGAATTGAAGGAATGCCCAGGGGTACGCAGAGCAGGTTCTCAAGGGAGTGGGCACGGATAATGGGGCCTCTTTTTTCTCTGAGAAAAAAGTAGTTCTTCTAAGTCCAAAATGTCTCTGAACTCTGTACTCCTGAGTTATACGTTGTAAGAAAAGTCTCTACAAGTAGGATATCTGAGGTCATGGAGAGGAGTCTCCTGCAGTCAGTCTTGACTGAAATGGCAGATGAAATGTGATGACTCCAAGCTAACGACAAGAAAATCAAGCTTTCTTCTCTTCCTTCAATAGCACTTCTCTGTCACTTACATTGGTGTCTCTGGTCCCACATTTTCGATACCCAACTAACTCTTATTCTCATACCCCCTCTTCCCAGTTTGCTGCCCCCATGCCTCAACATGTACTGATTATTATGGTGAGTCCAAGTAGATAGTTCTTATCCTCTTTATATATTCAAGGTGTGTTTGTTAGAATGAAGGTAAGAGCTTGATTACGCATGTTAGAATAAGATTCGTGTGACACTCAATAAGGAAAGTCCACAGATTCTGGGATGCCCCTTTGCTGCTCAGATTCATTGGAATGTTCATTCTCCTCACTGAAAAGAGGTAATTTTGTACCAGCATGATGCTCCAAATAGTTGGGTACCGACCTATTTGTTGTGTGGGCATGTTTCATGGGTTTCTTAGTAAGAATGTGAATTTTTACCCCACTAAGCCACACTTTGCTAATCTCAGAAATTTTTAATCTACCTTTACTTTAAATACAGTAAGATTAGTAAGGGATGATACCCTGGCAGAACTCTTTTGTTTTCCAAAGCCACATTGTTTTTTCCTTCTACTTTTTTAGCTTTTTGCAGACTGACTTGAAATTGATTCTCCTCTCAGGGTTATTCTTAACAAAGTAAGTATATTCACAGATACAGCAAGAACCCAGGGCTTCTTAAGGAAAGGGTCCTCTGCAAAACCCAGGACCTTGGCTAAAATGCAACTGCTGGGTCCTTGATCTCCTGAGGTGGGGATGATATGGAGATCTGTAAGTTTTTTTTATTTTTTAAAATTTTTTTATTTTTTTGTAAGCTTTTTTCAAATCTGTGTCTGTCCATCTACAAAGACTTCAGCCTTAAGAATAAAATCTATAGGAAAGTCGGGAAGGAGAGAAGAAGCAGTTGGCTGTTTGAAGGCAAGAAGGAGTTTCAGGTGGAAAACTGGATGTTAAGGACAGTTTTGTTTCTTTCACCTGAAAAAAGTGTGGATTCCCGTAGTGAGAGCCTGGCTGATAATCTTTGTCTGTCAGGAGAGGCTTGGTTAGCTGCTGTGACAAACATCCCCCAGAATACTGAAATCACAAAAGTTTAGTCCTCTCTCGTGCTACATGTCTGTTGTGGGTTTGGAGGGAAGTTCTACTCAACGTAGTCATTCAGGGACCTGGCAACACAGCATTGCTACTATGGAAAAGTCCCATTAGCTGTGAGGGAGAGAAAAAAGCACCCAGGAAGGTCTTGAGGTGACACTTGCCACTTCTGTTCAGAACTTTTTATCAGAGCCAGTCACCCTGCCCACCCACATCCACGTGGGAGCCAGGAAGCACATCTTACTATGTTCCCAGAAGCACTACTGACCTATTTGGGTCGGGACTAGGATGAGGCAATGGGGCTAAGTTGTTAAAATTTTAATATTTTATTCATCCCGAGTTCTTTTCTTCCAGTTCCATTTTTATTTTTAAAAGATTGCATTGACATTATTTATCTTGATGACTGAGTTTTTTGTACCCCTTTACATTTTATAGACGATGCCATCCTCGATGCAAATAGAGGATACAGAATATCAGAATTCTGACTGAAATTTTGTTCCTGTGTTAGAATCCTAGGGAAAAGCAGTATTTATCACTAAATTAAAAATTTAGCAGTATTTGTAGTTAAGAATATAGCTGACATCTACATAAATATTGACAGAAAAAGAAAATAGTGAGAAACACACTCTTAGAAACAAAGCACGGAGGTCAGTTGGAGATCAAGGTTCCTGAGGTCCAGGCTGCTCAGATTCCCTATTTTGTCCCCATCATGTGGAAAATTTTTGTGTTCAATTTCCCCAGTGACCTTCCATGTACTTTATGAAGACAATTAAAACCCATATCCCAGAACCACAAAGTTTTCAGTGACTGGACCAAGGTTAATCAGTGTGAATTGAATGAAACAGCTTGTTCAAGTAAAATTGATTGATGGAAAATTTGGCCACCAGTCTTTATTTTCTTTCCTGAGGAATAGTGTTGTGTACGATTTTTTTAAAAAAAATACTACTAGAATCCCATGAAAGCTTCTGTAAGGCACCAAAGAAATTGATTTTGGTAAAGACCCAGGATATTTTCCATTTATGGAACTGTAAACATATAGCAATTTAACTTATTTTGTTACTTGGCGTGATTTTTCCTTTAACCAGTATCTTCCAGATTTTGTCCCTATGTGGATTTCATGCAGGTGTGAATCTATAAAATTGACCCAGATTCTCTCTCAGCAGTAGAATTGATCTCCTTTTCCCCTACGTGCCTTGTAAAACACATCTGTGAACTTTCTGAAGAAACTGAAAAGAGAACTTCTTCAAAGACCTGAGCTATTTGCTAAATGTGTTTCTACTTTGAACATCAGTAGAATGAGCACCTAAATGTGGGGTGAAAGTGGGAGAATCTTCTTGACCATGACATTGCTTTAATCTTCAGTATTTTATATGCTGCAGAAAACCCCTTCATCCCTAGAGTATCTCCACAATGGATACGATCACTCCATAATTACCTAGGAAAATAAGAAAAGCCCAGGTTTTTGAGAAATTCTATGAGATTCTTGATGAACAATGTGTTATTCTCTGAAGAAAGGTCTTTGTTATGTGAAATAAAGTTTTCTTAGGAAAAGAAAACTTAGGAAGGGAACTCCTATGTTCCCTTCTGTATCTTCAGAAGAATGACTTGGCAAACAAACTTTCCTATAGCTGGAAGCCATTTAGCGCTACATTAGTAACTCACAACCAGTGGGCTAGCTTTTCCCCATTTTCTCCCTGGGGATAATTAGGGTCATGGAGAGATTCATTAATATCTGTTCCCTAGGATCAAACTTACTAACAGGGAGTCCTGTTGGCTCATGGGAAAGAGTCACTAGAATTGTGATGAGGAGTGTTATTCTAGAAGGATACTCCTTCCAGGTGAAAGAAGAGCATAAAAGAAGAGGCTCTCCACTTGGTTAACCAGTAATCAGAGAATGTGCCACTAACCCCTGGACAGGGTTTTGAAGGATGAGCAGGAGTTCTTCAGGAGAGAGGACCCTTTTCCTGAGCTCTGTGAGCCCATCATCAGCAACCTGGCATTTCACAGCTAAGGCTTATCTGTGACCTTCAGATGACTGCCCCGGGCCCCTATCCTCTCTTGTCCTTAAACAGAGACTGAAATGCCTGGATGTTTAAGTCACCCCCACCTCCCACAAGGATGGGTCCTAGTACAAAAGCCAGCCTCCTTTGCTGATCGGTGGGACAAACCCCAAGGTACAACGTGCACTTCAGAGCCCCCCTTGGAATTAGGTGGAGTCTGGGACTCCACCTGAAATTGCACCTTTGCTTGGCTTCTGAGGCTCCCTGATTGGCTCCGCCCACCCCATGATGGGCATCTCGCCTCAGTGAACCACCTGTGCCTGAATCCTTGGTCAGTGTGTCCTAGGAGGACCATGCCTTAGTTGGTGTGTATCAGAACAGGGCCTTAGCAGCTGAATGTTTCAGAAATCGTAAATATTAGATCAACTGAATTTGTACTGCACGTGAAGATAACTCATGAACCGTAAAGTGCTTTACTATGTTAGTGATTATATCATGTTCTCAATTTACAATTGTTTTCCAAAGCTGGCCTTGAGAAAACGTCGTCAACGTTGCTTTATCCTCCTACTGCTGGCTCACCAGTGCCCTTAATAATCTTCTATGTGGCCTGATTGAGGGGGCACATGTGGATAGATTGCTTAAATCTACATGACAAACTATCCCTCTGCTCTCTTTGAGTCACAGCTTTCACTTGGCCCATTGGAGCTTCTCTAGGGCTTGTATCTTAGTATTTTGCTTATGATTGCTGCGTTATTTATTTCATAAACCCACCTCCTAAACCCAATAAAACACAATTTCTTCAAAGCAGGTTTTTTCATTCTGTGACTATGAAAAAAAAGGTGATAGATCATGAACTTCGCATATCAGAGAGTTATTTTATCTTTTCGGCACTGGCCGTTAGAGGTCGGGGCCAGAATCGGATAGAGCCTCTTTGCTCTTTCTGGAGTCTTCCACCACTCCCATTAACATCCTGGCTGTTATCGAATGTAGTTGGAGGCTGGCCATGGCTGGATTTACTGCTACCCTTTGCGGGAGTCCATTTGCCCCACGCTCAATGAGCCATAAAAAATAGATCCTCTGCCAGTTTGACAGCCTCTGCTCCAGAGATGCAAAGTCAAGGGGAAAACCTACAACAGGATGATTCTCCTTTTATTCAGTTCGTTTGGAGGAATAATCATCAGAATTAGCGATCCGTTTTAGAGGAAGGTGGGTAGAAACTCAGGGCATTTATAGGATTTCCCTAGGTTTAAAATAACAATTACCCTACACTTTCCTCCCCCTCCCCTCCCCTTCCTTTCCTATCTTGAATTTGACTATAGCTTCGTAATTTGTAGGAAGTTTAGTGTGAATTCAAGAGTCAACTTACAAGCAGTTAAAAAATCAATGGGCCTCACAACTCTGTAAACTTTTTCATCAAAGCTGTTCTGTGCTGCTGTTCATCTCCTGGGGTGCAGGAGCACCAAGGGCTCTTGTTTTCAGGAGAGGACAAGTGCTGGCCTTTTGATTGCAAACACTCTGACCTTGGGCAAATGGAACCCTATGAATCTCAGTTTTCTCAGATGCAAAAATGAGCCTAGTTTGTCTCCCATGCTGCAGGGTGGAAAGAGACTGCATTCTAGTGTGGATACTAGTATATAACAGGAGCTTAATAAATGATAGGCATGATTACCATCATCATTAGAAAAACTTGCATAAACAAAGAAGCCAGCAGTGGGAAAAGGAAAGAAAAAGAAAATCTTTGGGGGAAAATAGGATTTAAAAAAGACTGATCTTGGAAGAGGCACTGAAATGGTTTCTTTGAGTCTATAGTAGGGGAGAACTGTCTGTGTGGATGTGAGTGAGTGGGAGAGGTGGGGTGACCAGCAAGAGCGAGATCAGAGGGTCGTGATTATTCTGAAAGCCTCTCCCGGGAAGGTGTCTTGGGTCAACAGCTTTCTCCCCAGCTCAGTTCCTCCTCTTCTTCCTTCTCCCCCTCTTTCTTTGTATAACCCTCTAGTTCAGGGAACTACTGTCCCTGTAAAAAATAGAGTCAACAAATACTCCTTAGACCATGTTAAGCAGACAGTCTTCTGGGGGCCAAGGATACAAGTTTGTTGTTGTTTTGTTTCTTTTTTTAATGATCCAGTTCCATCCTGTCTGCAGTCAGAGACTGGTACCTGAAAATGCAGGTGATATTATGTGACCATGTCTGGGGATTAGGGTGAGTTTTGATGTCTTGAGCTGGAGGCAAGAATAAAGACCTGGGAAGATGAAAGGATACAGGAGAAGGAGCATTGTTCTGTGTACGGAAGCCACATTGAAAATAAAACTCGAGCACAAACATCGTCGACATACACGTGTTCTGATTCTCATGGTGGTTGTCAGAAGTGAGTTATTGGTGGAGTGAATTTCTTGGCAAATTTCTCTCTTTAATCCTGCCTAACACATACCTCCATGCTTCCCTTTTATAAAAATCAGAGCTTTTCCAGAAGGGGATGTGCTGGAAACGCATATGTCCTCATTCCTTAGGGAGAAATTTTCAAATACTAAAATACCTGGTGGTGGGGAGAGAGAGAGAGAGATTTGACTTGAAAATTTGTCACCAAGAAAACGGCGACAATTCACCACTGGAGGTGAGACTTTTTAAGCTTCTCCTCTTCCTAGATTCAACCTTTAAAACAGAGAGGTTAACATGTGGTTCTCTGAATCTATGAACGAAATTTAGAGGGAAGTCCTAGAACGTTTATACGCCCCCCTCTTTGCACCTGAGAAAATGTTTTGAATAAATGCGGGCACTGCGTCTCTGGATACCTGTATGTTAGGGTAAAAGATCAATGAGGGTTACTCTCACCACTGGACAATTATTAGCACTCCTGAAACGGATCTATTCTATGAAATGAAGAGTCATTTCAGGAAGGTACAACTGCTTAATTCACACAGATTTGAAAATTTTGCCACTTATTTCTCATTAACTTATAGTGAAAGGTAATAAACTGAGGAGGTCTCAGTCTGAACCCACGGGTGATTTTAGTTGATATGAAAAAATAGCCTCATTTAGACCCACACTTGTTAATGATCTACTCCGTCACAGGCGTTGGCAGAAGTTTGATCTGGAGTTGTAGCGTGTGTATATCGATGTACTGGATTGTTTTCTGAGCAGAGAATTTGTATGCAGCTGAGGAATTCAATCTTTGAATTCTGAAACTTTCTACCCAGAGTCCAGTAAATGTCAGCGGTGCAGGTAATAGGCCATACAAATAAAATCCTCGTCGTGGAAACACAGGCAAACCTGGCCTCATGAGTTTAGTTTACATGAGATGCTCGGATTCTCTACGTGGCAAGGCTCTGCTAACTAGTCCTGTCTACCAAGAGTGGACTTTTTCTTTCCAGCATTTGAAAATCTTATGTGTTAATTTCCTACAAGTGTTGTTTATACCACAGACTTGGTGGCTTAAAATGATGTAAATTTATTCTCTGACAGGTCTAGAGGCCAGAAGTCTGAAATGGGCTTCAGGGGGCTGAAATTAGGTGCTGGCAGGACCACACTCCCTCTGGGGCTCTGGGGGAGGATCTGCTTCTTTGCCTCTTTCAGCTTCTAATGGCCAATTAGAGTCCCTCTGCTTGTGGCCTTGTGGCTCCTTTATCTTCACAGTGTATCACTCTAATCCCTGCTTCTGTCAAATCTCCCTCTGCCTTTCTCTTATAAGGAGCACACTCAGTTAATCCAGGTAACACCCCCATCTCAAGATCCTTAACTATCACTTTTGCCATAGAAGGTAACATTCACAGGCTCCAGGCTTAGAAGTTGTATACCTATGAGGGCCATTTTTCAGCCTCCCCATTTTAGGATGCAAATTATTAAATTTGACGAGGATCACCACTGTATCCTTTTCTTAGGTAATTACAGAGCATTTTACAATTCATTTAATTCAATCTTTTAAACTAAGAAAATAATATGATTGTGATAAAAAAAAAAAAAACTCAAGCAGTACAAAGTGTCTGCAATGAAATGTGAGTGGGCCTTTCACTCCAGGCTAGGTTGGTTTTGGTGGCCCAGTGGCCACTTTACTTTAGCCCCAGACCCTTCCCCAGAGCTAACCATAGTTACCTATTTCTTGGGTGTCCATCCAGAAAATGTCCACACATGTATTATATATTTTTAACACACAAATGGGAAATGCCATACATGTTGCTCTGAACCTGAACTTTCCAGCTCCTTTATCTTGGCACTCTTTCTTTATCAACACATCAAATTTTATTTTATTTCTTTTAACTGTTACACAACACTCTCTTGAGTGGAGGTATCATACTTCATTTAAACGTCTATTTTAAAAAACATAAACATTTAGATTATTTCCAGGATTCTCTTTGCCATTACAGGGTCATCTACACCATTGTATGTGTATTTCTTTCCCTCTCTATATATCAGTAGTTTCTTTATTACTGAGTAGCATTCCATTGTATAAACAGATCACAGTTAGCTTATTTTTTTCTTGTGGATAGACATTTGATTGTTTCCAGTTTTTGGTTATTATGAATAAAACTGTGATAAAAATTTGAATGTAAATCTTTGTGTGAACATATTTGCATTTCTCTTTGGTAAATACCAGGAGTATTGGAATGGTTGGGTCATGGGGTTTGTGTACGGTCAGCTTTAGTAAATCGTGCTAACGGAAAATTTTCACATATTAAGGTATGGGGAAGACATTCAGGCTTATACATGATTTAACTTGAATTTTAGGCTAACCAAAGCAGCCTGTTTGTGGCCTATTAAACATGCATTGTATATATGCTTTAACCATTAAAGAGAAGAATGCAGTTATAAATCAAAATGGAGTAACTATGGTTCAGGCATTCCAAATGGAGCTGGGTGGTCTTTGTAGACATTCCTGTATCACTGAGAACCTGAGTTTTCTGAACTGTATCAGACTCAAGGACACCACCAGCCATTCTCAAAACAGTATTTGCTAGCAGCTGCCAGTGGCAACCATATGGCCTCAAGGTCTTCCCTTGTAATTGCAACCATTTTGGACCCTAAGTAATCCTTGCTTAACAAGCACCCTTACTTCCTGCCAGCTCCAATCCTAACTCTTGACAAACAACTTCAGTAACTTTGTGTTTTTTTGCCTATATAAGCCTCCCCCATTCTTTAGTCTGGTGGAACACAATTCAAGTACTTCACTGAATCTGTGTCTCCCGGGCTATAGTCCTCAGTTTGGCTCAGATAAAATTCTTTTCTAACCCTATTATAGATTGTTTATTGACTATTCCTGTCAACACTGTCAAATAGTTTTCAAAGGTGGTCGTAATGTTTGCTCACCTTCCAGCACTGTGTGAGTCCCAGTTGTTCTACATTCTTGCCCACATGTGGCATGGCCTCTTTTCCATATTAGCCTTTCTGGTGGATGTATTTCATCACACTTTCAGTTAGCATTTCCCTAATCAATAGCAGGTTTTGCATGACTTTTCTATATTCCTTGGCCATTTGGTTACCCTCTTAATGAATGAATTGCCTGTTCAGAACTTTTTCTTGTTGTTCTTTGCTTTGTTTGTCTGGTCCTTACTGATTTGAAGGTGTTCTTCACATATCCTGGATACAACTTCCTAATCAGATATATGCATTGAAAATATTACCTCCCTCTCTGTGAGTTCTTATTCAGTCTCTTAAGGCTGACATTTCATGAACAAAAATTCTTAATTCTAATCTATTCCACTTTCTCAAATTTTTCCTTGATGGTCAGTGTACTTTGGTGTTATCTTATGAAATCTTTGCTATTCCAAGCGCAGATGGATATTCTCTTATGTGATTTTCCAGGCATATAACCACCTGAAATTGCTTTTTTTTATATTGTGTGAGGGCCTAAGATTCATTTTTTAAAAATATGACTGTTCAACTGACCGAGCACCAATTATGGAAAGGATCATCTTTTCCTTATGGCTCTGTAGTTCACCTCGGTCATAAATCGAATGTACATCTGTGGGTCTGTTTCTGTCCCCTCTATTCTATTTCACTGTATGAATTTGATTTAGGAAAAGTGAAGGATTGTGACCTTTTTTTGCATCTGAGTGCCTTGGAGCAAGTTTGTACCATTAGGCTAATTCTGTTTTGGTCAGAATATACATAAAGAGTATTTTGTGTGCTTTAACTTGGTCCCTTCAGTAAGATAAAGTGCTTAAGTTCATCTTAATTAGATCAGCTATCCTTTTCCTAGGTTTTAGGAGGCAATAAGCCAGTAACAGCTTGTGGATATAATGTTCCATGATCCTGGGCAGAGAGTCTGCTGGAGAGAAATGGCGGGGGACTGCTTCAGGAAGTGCTTTCTCCAGTGAGGGATGGCTTGTTTCCACAGCATTCCTCTTCCGACTGGGTCTCATCCTCTCTCTCTCCCTGGCCCAAGATAACCTTGATGTTTCTCCAAGCCATCAAACCCCATCTGCTCATTTCCACCTTGGCTCATTCTGGGTGTCTCTCCTGGGATGGCCTCTCCCCTGCTTTTGGTCTCTACAAAGTTTACCGCCAGTCAGATGTCTTCTAGAAAACCTCTCTTAATCCTGTCAACCCTTATGGATCTTCCTCTCCACCGAATCCTACAGCTGCTATTATTTCTGAATCACTTGTTTTGGCCTTTGTATCATTACTAAGTATTTCAAAGATGCTTGTCTTGTCTCTCAAGCTAGAAGCCCAGTTCTGCAGGAGGTCAAAGCATCTCTCCTAGTCAAAGCAGTTTCTCAATAAATATTGTATCTTGTATGGAAGGAAGAGGGGGCCTGGAGGCAGCCTAGTGGAGGGCCAAGGATGCCAAGAAACAGAGGGCCTACTGCTTGTAGGGGATTCAGAATCCCCTGCCCCCTGTTGGATTCCTGGTGGCCCTATGCCCCTGACATTGGTGTCAGCTTGCTGAGAACTGTCCTAAACCCACCCTTCATACTTCCAAATTTTGAATCAGAAAAGATGCCAGCTCTCACACAGGGCAGAGCAGGGCATGATCAAGGTGAGGAGAGGACACTCCGTTCATTCTGAGTCAGAACTTTCTGTTTTTTAGCTGAAAATGGAAGCATTGCTGAGATTCTCCTTGCAGCTGAGAGCAAGCAAGCCTGCGACCAAGGAAGCTGTCAGAACACGGGGGACGGGCCGACGCCACCATCTCCAGGTGGCTCACAGCCCTGTCATCTGCATAGACAAACCTGCACACCTGCTGGTTGGGACGTCCTTTAAATAAATGTGAAACAGCATGGCTGGGACATGCCTTCAGTGTACTGTCATAATGAACTGCATGCGCTGGCTGATGCACTAGAAAGAGCTGTTGAATTGCAGGTAAAATGAGACAAATATGGAAAGACATTATAGTTGTTCGGGGATTTTTGTCACTTGCGCGTGACAGATGTTTTTGGAATTTTGTCCCTGGATCTTGACAGATGTTCTCCACTTAACTTCCCTGGGGTTTCTGGCAGAATGGGAGGAGCGATCTGTAGTCTGTTTTCCCTTTTAAAAAACATCTTCCGAGACTTGAAAAGTGGAGAAAATAAATATTGCCACCCCAGTCTCCTCTTATTTGGTGATTTCTGACAAGTGTGCACTGTAACCATAAAATCCCTGCTCTGGTTCTTGGGAGCCATTGGGGTCATCTGTAGTCATCCGTCTGCTAATGATGGGTTTGCTGTTTGCTGTAGGACCGTTCCAAGAAACCCATCCATCATTCCCTCCTGCATGTCCCTTAGGTCCCAAACAGAAACACAGCAGTAAAGTTATGTGGCATCATGCATTTCTGACAACATAAACCTCAGGACTCAGTGGTGTGAGCCTTAAATTCTCCCCAGTGTTCTCGGTGTGGAGAGGTATTTCACCCCACGGGGATCCCAGGCTATGCATGACTTCTTTTTTTTTGTTTTTTGTTTTGTTTTTTTTGCGGTACGTGGGCCTCTCACTGCTGCGGCCTCTCCCGTTGCAGAGCACAGGCTACGGACGTGCAGGCTCAGCGGCCATGGCTCACGGGCCCAGCCGCTCTGTGGCACGTGGGATCTTCCTGGACAGGGGCACGAACCAGTGTCCCCTGCATTGGCAGGCGGACTCTCAACCACTGCGCCACCAGGGAAGCCCCTATGCATGGCTTCTTGACCTGTCCAGACAGAGTGCTTTGCTCAGGGGGACTGATGAGGACAGGTGTGCCAAGAAGTGGTATGAATATGTGAATAGGAAAAGTGGGCTCTCAGAGGATGCTGCGTGGCCTTAAAAGCCGAAAAAGGTCTTTCTGGGAAGGGAAAGGCTGATTGGGATGGGTAAAATTCGTGGTATCGGGCTTCCCTGGTGGCGCAGTGGTTGAGATTCCGTCTGCCGATGCAGGGGATACGGGTTCGTGCCCCGGTCCGGGAAGATCTCATGTGCTGCAGAGCGGCTGTGCCCATGAGCCATGGCTGCTGAGCCTGCACGTCCGGAGCCTGTGCTCTGCAATCGGAGAGGCCACAACAGTGAGAGGCCCACGTACCAAAAAAAAAAAAAAAAAAAAAAAAAAATTCGTGGTATCACAGTTCAGGCCCGGTGGATACAGCAAGGCAAGAGTTGTGAAGCCAGCTGGGAGAGTAAACAGACATTCTGTAAGCCCAACAGATGATCTGTTTCTCTGAGAAAAGGGTTCCTACCTTGGTGACAGCTAGCTGAGTCGTCCACTGTTAGAATTTATGGGTTTTCAGGAAGTTCCCGAAACAACAATAAAGTAACTTCACAAACTGGTCTTTCTGGGCAAGAATTCCCTGGAAAAGTAAAGTCCTGTTGATGCAGAGTGTCGAATAGTAAAATTGTGTCAAATCAGTGGGATGCTTTGGGCTAAAAATGGTTCCATTTCTCATGCTCTTTTCTTACAATTCTAGGATCTACAGGGAGGGAGGGGACATTTATCTGGTTCTTAGTTACTTAAGAAATATGGAGGAAGGGAGGAAGGGCATTTCTCAGATGGGATATGCCAAGATAGATAGTGGCCCAGTGCTGATGAAAACAGATCCCCCATGGAGGGATACGGGAAAGTAGAGCAGGAAAAGAATCTCTCCTGGATATCTACCACCGACAGGACTCTGCCCAGTGCCTTACAATCATTTTCTCATTTTAATATTCACAGTAATCTCCTAAAATAGTTGTTATTCCCATTAATTGGCTGGGAAGACTGAGGCTTGGAGACTTGCAGAGCTAGGAAGTGATGGGGCCGGGACAGGAACCCAAGTCTGTAGGTGTAAAACCCTGTGCTGGGCGCCGTGCTGCCCTGAGGGAGACATAACAGCAGCCACCCCGTGGGGCCACACTCCTGCCCTGCGTCCCCAGAACCATCCTCTGTGCTACCTGCCTTTGGCCATTCCTGGGAGGTGTTGAGTGTCAGGCCTGGAATGCCTTGCTCTCTGGAACACTGGTCTTCCCTGAGGCTGGAGTTCTCTCAAAAATTCAGATTTCAACAAGTTACGCTGCTTTAAAAGTTTTCAGAGATCCCCTCACCACTGGACAAAGTCCCAAGTGCTTAGAAGGGTTTTGGAATGGGGGGCAAGCTGGATGAAGGACATGGAAGCGAAGAGACCAGCAGAGTGGCATTAAGTTACTTGACACTTGAAAAGTTTGGGTTATAGCCAATGCGGAAAGACATCTTATCTGAACTTCGCTTATTTGATTAAATCATAGCCTCCTGAGAATTCAGCGGCTATAAACCCTCTTCTGATGGAGTCTTCAGTTAGGTAGGCAACTGACCCTTAACGCCGTGGTATTCCAAGAAAATTGTGTGAATGAGCCTGGTCAGGACCTTCCATACTCTCCCACTGAAGCTGTCCCCTCCTGTCCCCTCCTGCACCCCCATGAAGCTGGCGTATAAACCCTTACTCCTGGCTGTTCAGGGAACCACTCTTTTTTTTTTTTTTTTGCGATACCCGGGCCTCTTACTGTTGTGGCCTCTCCCGTTGCAGAGCACAGGCTCCGGACGCACAGGTTCAGCGGCCATGGCTCACGGGCCCAGCCGCTCCGCGGCATGTGGGATCTTCCCGGACCGGGGCACGAACCCGCGTCCCCTGCATCGGCAGGCGGACTCTCAACCACTGCACCACCAGGGAAGCCCAGGGAACCACTCTTTACAGCGTGCTCCTGCATGCAAGCGAAGTAAACTTTTCTCCTATTAATCTGTCTGGTGGCATTTAATTCGCAGACCCCAGGTCACTTGAACATCAGTTGATACAGGAAAAGATTACCTCCCCACAGAAGGAAATGCAAAATCCAGTTGGATACTATAACAACGACAATATGGTTGTGCTGAGGGGTTAAAAAAACCCCACAAGCTTCATTCAAGGAGTCACTTGTAGATCATCCTTTCTTATATTAAGCCTCATCTGCTGTTACCCTTTTTCTTTGCCACCGTGGACCACTCATCACTCCTTGACTCTACCTTAAACGCTGCTCTTCCTCACACTGGTCCCTCTTCTTCAAAAGCTCCCAACCTTTCTCTCTGCTAAGAGATCTCCTTCCAATAACATTTAAAGGCTTTTTTTCTTGAATTCTTCTGCATTGTACTGCCTTCTGCCAGCCAGAATTAAGCACTCTGGACTGTGTGCCCTTAACAATATAACTGTATACTTACTTGCCTCATCGTTGTAAACGGTTACCCAACGACATCCATCCATTTAGCCATCTCTCCATTTTTTTCATGGATCCGTTGGCCCATCCATTCACTTACTTTTCCGTTCGCCCAGGCTTCTGTTCATCCAACATTCCTTCCATTATCCATGGAAGAAATATTTATTTAAAGCCCTGGACTTCCCTGGTGGCGCAGTGGTTAGGAATCCGCCTGCCAATGCAGGGGACACAGGTTCAAGCCCTGGTCCGGGAGGATCCCATGTGCCGCGGAGCAGCTAAGCCCGTGCGCCACAACTACTGAGCCTGTGCTCTAGAGCCTGTGAGTCACAACTACTGAACCCACGTGCCACAGCTACTGAAGCCCGCACACCTAGAGCCCACGCTCCACAACAAGAGAAGCCACCGCGATGAAAATCCTGCACACCGCAATGAAGAGTAGCCCCCGCTCGCCGCAACTAGAGAAAGCCCATGCGCAGCAACAAAGACCCAACACAGCCAAAAATAAAAATTAGTTGGTTAATTAATTTAAAAAACAATGAATAAAATTAAAACTAAACCCCTATACATGCCTAACCCTGGTTTAATCCTTGTATGGAGCACATGGATTTCATTCTGTTCCAAGGCCACAGCATAGAGAGCCAACTCCAAAAAACACCTTGAGGTACGCTTCCTACTCCCATGTTGGGTTTTCCATTGGATCGATGTAAGCTCGTCTCATTACCACCTCTTGCCTTCTTGACCAAGGGGGAGCTGAGAGAGAAATGTTCAGTTTGAATTTTGGGTTAAGAATCTAGGAAATCTGGGTCCTGCTTTCTCTGACCTAGAGGACACCCAGAATAAGTGCAGTGGAACCAGAGACAGAAGGTTGTAAGTGTGGCAAGTCATGTACAGTATATTTCAATGCCAAGCTAATATTCAATTACCCTTTTTTGTAGTCTCTAGAACAAATGGACTCTGGTAAGATGGAATGAGAACCAAAAAAACTTTAGAAGTGACACCAAGCAATCAGACACAGAAAAACACCAACCCGACCTTTGGATATTTCTAACTTGTAGTCCTTCCTTAGATGTGTTCCATCGTGGAGATAAAAAGCACATAGCACAGGGAGATCAGCTCGGTGCTTTGTGACCACCTGGAGGGGTGGGATAGGGAGGGTGGGAGGGAGGGAGATGCAAGAGGGAAGAGATATGGGAACATACGTATATGTATAACTGATTCACTTTGTTATAAAGCAGAAACTAACACACCATAGTAAAGCAAGTATACTCCAATAAAGATGCAAAAAAAAAAAAAGCGCATGACATGGTTTTCGCCTCTGCTTTAAATTGTTCTTTCTAGGAAGGAGCTCCCACTCTAACTCAAAAAGTGACACCTTGATGACTGTGCTCCTCATAAAACACTCGCCGCTCCTGTTAGCACTGGTCAAACCAGGAAGGTCCCGCCTCACAAGAGAACCTGTTTCTTTTCCACTCATTTTCAGGCTCCCGGTGGGAATTAGATGTCTGTGGTTATTGCGAATTAAAGGCCTCATCTTCACAGCAACAAGTTCAGCTTGTATTAACAGACATCAACATTTCTCTAAAAGGCAGGCCTTTTTATTTGTTGAGGAATCAGGATCCTCTCCCCTGGTCTGGCACCCGTTACTGACCGCCTGCAGATGCAGTGATAGCTCATTTTCCCCTCCTCAATGGAGGCTGACTGGTCTGACGCTTCCATTCATTACATGTGGAGTGAGAGAAATGCGCACTTCATTTTCTTTGTGTCCACTACCTTATTTTCCCTCTTTTGGTTTGAAGAGAACCAATAAACCTTCTATCTTCAGATTTTCAGAGGACCGCTTTCCATCTAGCTGCTGCTCGAATGCTTTTAAATGGAAAGAAGAATTGAGAACAGGCTGCTGCTTGGGTGATTTGCAAGCTCTCTGAAATGACTGTTTTTTTTCCTGCTTCGCAGGCTCAGTGATTGACAGTACCTTCCCCCGATAGTCAACCGGTTGGCATTGGCCAGGATAGCGCCGTTCAAAATTACTTGAGTCATTTTTTTTTTCCGGTCAGTTACTATGGAATGAAAACTATAATTAATTTTTCATGGGCTAATGGTCTTGCACAGTGATGGTGTACCTGCAGCATTTATGGACTTTGCAAATAGCATTTACTCTCTCTCTCTCTTCTTTTTTTTTTTTTGGCCTTCCCTGGTCTCTCTGGAATTTTAGGTTTTCATGCTTTTAGCCCTTTCTCATATCTGGTTTATTTTGATAAGAGCAGATTGACTATAGCCAACCTGGAATTTGAGAAAACTCTTTGCAGATGAGGTCCAGGGGCCGTAGTAAGTGACTGGTGTATTGGACTGGAGCCCAAGGTTGGAGAACAATTCCTGCTGCCCCTGCACTGTGTTCACAGTAGGAAGCCACTGGCCTAAGGCCACTTCAGCCCACTGTCCCTTCCTGTAGATCAAGGGTTCTCGACCTCGGCACTACTGACACTTTGGCCTGAATATTTGTTGTGTGTGTGTTGGGGGGCGGTGAGGGGTGTGCGGTCCTCTTCATTGAAGATGTTTAGCAGCATCCCTGGATTTCTTCTGTTGCTTCCCCAGGGGTGACAACTAAAAATACCTTCAGACATTGCCAGATGTCCCCTGTAGGGGAGGGGATTGTCCCCAGCTGAGAGCCATGACTGTAGGTACTCTACCTTGTGCTCTTGAAGTGGAAGTTCCCAGAGAGAGTTGGGATGAATGGGGCAGGGAGGGGAGAAGGAGAGGGGGAAGGAAATCTGGAAGAAGATGGACTCCAGGGCACTGCAGCCTCAGCTGAGAACCAGACTAATGACTTCACAGGTTGCCAACCTTGGCTGCATGTTGGTTGGGTAAAAAATACCCACTGTCTGAGCCCAGCCCCATAATCCTGAATGAGTTGGTTTGAGGATATGCCCGGGCATCAGTATTTTCTTCTTCTTCTTCAGTTCCTTAGGTGACTAGCATGAAGCCAGGGTTGGGGACCACAGGTGACGAGCACAGACTTGCCCACTGCGAGGTGGGTTCAGTCCTGCACAGCTGTCTTGGCTTTACAGTTTTCAGCCCCCAGAGCGTGGCAGCTCTGTAAGCTGTCTGTTGAGACGTCCACTTTGCTTTCCCTGATACACGTGCCACCACCAGGGGGAGAGACTGAGCACCACGAACAGCTCACATGCCTTCGCACAATCATAAATGTACATGCCCACATCACAGATCTTCAGAATAAAAATACACACGACTAATTAAAAGCAAAGCTTATACCATGGTATTGTGAGGCTCACAACGTATGTAAATGTTATATGTATGATGGCTACAGCATATAGGATGGGGAGATGGGGGCAGGGGTCAATCAACCTCTAAGTTTGCAAGATTCTTTATATTTTATGCGAAGTGCTACCACACTGACAATAAGTAGGCTGTGAAAAGATAAAAATGCTCAATCTAAGCCCTATAACATCCACTTAAAAATGCAAAGTGAAATAGTTTTTAAAAACCCCAATAGCTATATTAAAATGGATTTCTAGGGCTTCCCTGGTGGCGCAGTGGTTGAGAGTCCACCTGCCGTTGCAGGGGACACGGGTTCATGCCCCGGTCCGGGAAGATCCCACATGCCGCGGAGCAGCTGGGCCCGTGAGCCATGGCCGCTGAGCCTGCGTGCCCGGGGACTGTGCTCCGCAACGAGAGAGGCCACAGCAGTGAGAGGCCCACATACCGCAAAAAAAACCAAAACCAAAACCAAACCAAACCAAAACAAAAATATTCATTTAACACAGAAATACACACTCCCATTCCTCACATGATTTTACTTTTGGAGGATGGAATCTACCAACCTATGTGAAAGGCCCTCTTTCATGAAGGTAAGTCCTTCCTTAGTTTTCCTAGTATACAGTGTTTTCAAAATTCATTGTAATTTTGGCAAATCTACCCATTATACATTGTTCTTCTACAAGTATACTCCTTTCTCTAGCTAAGTCAGGAAGTCTTCACAGTATGGTTTGCTCTGGTTTGTGGATTTCGTGGATCTGGTTTTAGCAAGAAGGATTCAGCTTTCAGATCCAGGACTTAATAGAAAGTAACCCAGGTATATTCTCATTTTTCTGAAGATCCCCTTAAAAGTTCGAGAATTCTGAGATTTCCTGGATGAATATGAGTCCTGCCAGAGAGAAATCTAGTCACTCTCAATATTCCTAATATAGTAAAAGAAAAAGGAGTCAGGTCCATTGGGGAACAAATTCTGTCTCTCACACACACAACGATTTGATGCTATTACATGATCATGTCTTTGGAGCTGGTCACCATGTCTGTGAGCATCACCCCAGGTGGTGTGAGCTCTCTCGGCCTCTGCAACAAGGTGGAAACCATGTTCCACTAGCTCCACTTCCTTCTGTGCACTCCTAGAGACTGTGGCCTCCCCACATCCTGAATTTGTGCAATTGACTTCTTTAGACTTAGTCAAGTCTCTACATTTGTCTTATTAATGCCATCCTGAAATCTTGCCAAGAGCAGTAAAAAAAAAAAAAAAAAAAAGCTCTTGTCATCTAATAAGTGTGCAGGAAATGACTGCTGAATGAATATTTGAATTGGATTAAAAAAATCCAAACCACTTAAAAAATCCTTTAGAATGGCTTCGGATCCAGACAAGCATAACTGATTTCAATAAATGTTTGAATGTTACACTGCCAAGTACAGTTGGCTCTCCGTACCCGTGGGTTCTGCATCCTCAGATTCAACCAACTTTGGAGTGAAAATACTCAGGGGGAAAAATTCCAGAAAGGTCCAAACAGCAAAACTTGAATTTGCCACACACCAGCAACAATTGACATAGCATTTACGTTGTATTAGGTACTGTAAGTAATCTAGAGATGATTTAAATTATATGAGAGGATGTGCACTGGTTCCCTGCAAATACCACACTCTTTTATATAAGGAACTGGAGCATTTTCATCTCTTGCTATCTGAGTTGGGGGGTAGGGGGTGGTGAGGTGTCCTGTAACCAATATCCCCACAGATACCCAGGAATGACTGTATCAGAACAGGCAGAGTCTTCATGGCCCTGAAGGATATTATAATCCAACAGGGCTGTGGACATGTGGGAAAAGATTAACACAAAAATAACCCTTATAGTTAAGTATCAAATGAAAGGAACCATTAAGAGTGAGAAATCACAGCAGTGGTAGGTGAAGTCACCTGAGAGTAGATAGCTCTTGAAGAACAGGTAGAATTTTCTTTTTAATACATCTTAATTGGAGTATAATTGCTTCACAATACTGTGTTAGTTTCTGTTGTACAATAAAGTGAATATATATATATCCCCATATCCCCTCCCTCTTGAGCCTCCCTCCCACCCTCCCTATCCCACCCCTCTAGGTGGACACAAAGCACCGAGCTGATCTCCCTGTGCTATGCGTTTGCTTCCCACTAGCTATCTATTTTTACATGTGGTAGTGTATATATGTCCATGCCTCTTTCTCCCTTCATCCCGGCTTACCCTTCCCCCTCCCTTTGTCCTCAAGTCCATTCTTTACGTCTACGTCTTTATTCCTGCCCTGCCACCAGGTCCATCAGTACCTTTTTTTTTTTTTTTAGATTCCATATATATGTGTTAGCATACAGTATTTGTTTTTCTCTTTCTGACTTATTTCACTCTGTATGACAGACTCTAGGTCTATCTGCCTCACTACAAATAACTCAATTTCGTTTCTTTTTATGGCTGAATAATATACCATTGTATATATGTGCCCCATCACTAATTATTAGAGAAATGCAAATCAAAACTATGAGGAGGTATATCCCCTCACACCGGTCAGAATGGCCATTATCAAAAAATCAAGAACGGTTAGAATTTTAACAGAAGGAATTGAATGAAGTGGATAAAACAGTGTAATCAAAGACATAGAGATGAGAACTCATGGGCGAGTGATCCAGGCTCGGTAATCAATGGAACTGGGTGAGCACATGAAAGTAACTTTGGAGATTCATAGGAGGTAAGACCAGAGAAGTGGATGGAGGCCAGGTTGTGGAAGATTCTGAATACTGAGTTTGACCTATTTTTATGCACTTTGCTCCACAATAAGAAGGTACTGACCGTTTTTAAGCTGGAAGATGCCTTGTTTGGGGCTGGGCCTTAGAAAGACGAATCTGGCACCAGCTTGTGTTGGAGGGGATAGTTTGAGTTCAGAGGGGCTGAAAACGGAACTGAGGTTGTTATATCTGAGCTGGCTCCTCTTTGATCTCCATGAAAGGGTTTCTGGCTGGAGTGGGGCAATCACTTTACTTCCTCACCTGTTTTCTCTAGGAGAGGACTTCCAGCTTGAATGATGAAAAACAACTTGAAAAGTCAACATGTCAGATGCAAAAAGCCCTTCCTACATTGAGAGCTTTTGAGAGCAGGTGATAAACACTCAGAAAAGAGAGCCAAATGGTCTGGTTCAGTGAAGGGATCCTTGAATTGTTAACTCCTAAAGGAACACAGTGCCTGTATATACAGTTACTTCCTTGCTGTTCACCAGGAGGATGGGATGCCAGTTATTTTCTCAAGTCTCCTTTCTTTCCTTTTTTACTCACAAAGATGTATTGGAACTTACCATATGCCAAGCACTGTAACAGGATTTGGAATATTCTATTTAGTTAGTTTTTTTTAAACATCCATTACCTAAGATTATTATTATTATATACCCTATAATACATCTGATCATTATTATTATTATCACTTCACTTGTGAGAAAACTAAGTAATTTTCTCAATGTCACACTGTCAGAACAAAGCTGAGATCTGGTTTCCAATAACCTGCCTGAGCATATTAAATATACAAAATACCATTTAATATCTTCCAATTATCAAGAGGTACTATGTCCTAGCACTTCAGATAAATTACATTAATTCCCACAACATCCTTGTTATTAGGTATTATGCCAAACTGAGGTGCCAAGAGGTGAAATGACTTGCCTAAGTTCTCTTAACTAGTAATTGAGAGAGCTGAGCTGAACAGTCAGTAAGTTGGGGGGAGTAGACACCAGAATCTGGGTCTATCTGATCCAGAGCTCATGTGTTAAGTGTGTTTGAAGGGAATTCTGATTATCCACACCTCCGCAACGCTTCCTCTGAGGGCATTTGAGCACCTACTAATGCGCTAGACACTTTACACTCTACCACGTTTAATCCTGAACCCTGTGAGGCAGGGGCTCTCCTTTAACAGAGTGGGAATGCAAGTCTCAGAGTGGAGAAGTTATTCACCAGGATAGTTTGCTAGTGAGTGACTGATGAGAAAATTAAGATCCAAGTGCATCGGATGCTAAATACTGCTTTGTACGAAAATCGTTTTTTCGTGGGAAGACCTGTGTTTCCCCAGAATTACCCTCAGATTTTCATTCCGTTCCCATGGGCTGGAATAAGGGAGGGGGCTGCCCAGATGCCTTTCTCCTCAGACGCCCTCAGGCAGCCTACAGAATAGCCTCCTTCTAGAACTGTGTCATGGATTTCCCATGTTTAATGTACCAAACACTGTGGGTAAATATGAAACCAATGAAATGATAGCAGCTAAGTTGTGGAAGTTGTTTATTCCATAATGTTAAGTGAGAAAAGCAGGATTCAAAAAGGTCTGCATAAAAATAGAAAAGCACATGCACAGAATCCGGAGGAAATACACAAAAATGGAGAGAGTGTAGGGATGGTGGCATTGTGGGTGATTTTTTTTTTTTTTTTTGCCATTTTCAAAATCGTCATCAGTGTCATGTTTTTTGGGGAAGGAGGGAATTTGTTATTGAAGTGTCACATGCTAAAACTGTATAAACCATAAGTGTACAGTGAATTTTCACAAACCAAGCACGCTTGTGCAACGAACAGCAAAATGGAGAAATGGATCAGTGTCAGGTCCCCAGAAGTCCCACTCATGCTGCGTTTCTCTTCCTATCTCACTCTGAGTTTTAATGTAAAATTAGGAACACCCATTCTCTGAGCAAATAATGGGCTGTGCATAAGATTGCACCAAGGAGACCTTGGAAACCACAGAAACCCGAGGAAGAGGTGGGTTGGTCACCTGAGCCAGTAAGTGATGAGCATCCTTGAGGCTCCCCATTCATCCTCATCTTTACTCCAGAAATAGCTGTGGTAAGGATGGGTCATTCAGTTCAGGAATAGGAACTTAGTTACCCACCTAACCAGAAACAGGAAGAGATGGGTTGGCACCCGCCGGGAGATGCTAAGGGATGTTGAAGAACATCTAGAAATACTGTACCCACTGAAGACCTAAGGACCCCTGGAGTCTGAACCCCACAGCTGGCAGAGAACAAACTCTGATGAACCTTCAACACAGAGAGAAAAGGCTTAAGAACATGGTTCAGAGGAGTTGAATCGACCAGAGAGAAACAGTTAAGGACAAGGGCAGAGCTATCAATGGCCTGGAGCCCAGGGCGGTTAGATGCCTCCAGCTGGGGTGATTGAGCAATACCCAAAAGATTAAGGAAGAAGGGCTTGACATCCAGATGAGTTCTTGGATTAAATAGGAAAGTGCCATGAGAGATATATTGGAACTTTTTTCCTTCCATGAGCTGCACCCTAATCAATAAAGAGCTATTATGGACTGAATTGTGTCCCCCTTAACATTCATATGCTGAAACCCTTACCCCCCAATGTGACTGAATTTGGAATAAGGTCTTTAAAGAGGTAATTAAGGTTAAATGAGGTCATATGGGTGGGACCCTAATCCAGTAGGACTGGTGTCCTTATTAGAAGAGGAAGAGACACCAGAGATGTACAGGCACAGGAGAAAGGCCACGTGAAGATGCAGTGAGAAGGCGGCTATCAACGAGCCAAGAAGTGAGGCCTCAGGAGAAACCAACCCTGCCGACACTTTGATGGTGGACTTCCAGCCTCCAGAATTCTGAGAAATAAATTTCTGTTGTTTAAGCCACCAGTCTGTGGATTTTGTCATAGTGGTCCGAGCACACTAATACAGGAGCCCTATATAGTTTTGCTGATGTTTCTAAGAGAGTATGTTATTTGATATTTGTTCCCTTTGCTTTCATCGGGTATAGATGATGAATCCAATGCAGAGTTATTGCAACAATTTTCAAACTGGTTCACTCAGGCAGATGCCTGTTCAGACTTTGGATATAATTTTTAAAAATTGAATAATTGAGTCATTGATCTAGAGCAAAACCCATAAATGCTTCAAAGCTCATATTTTTTCAAATATCAAAATAATTTTTATAACAACCAATGCATTCCTATCTCAGTTCTTAAAACTACCATGGCTTTTTGGAATACTGGAACACCAAAAACACATTTATTGGCTGTCTGGTTTGGGATAAGGCACTCTGAATTTTTATGAAACCCACTTTCCTGAGCTATAAAATAATACATATATTGCAGCGTTGTGATCAAGATGAACAACAATGGATGTAAAATGTTGGGCAAGGAGCTTGTGGAAGATGTTAGGTACATGGCTACTGCTGTCGTCTTGAGATGGGAGGAGAAGGAGGGTTTTCAGGACCCTGGAACGTGTGCGAGCCATCGGGGCTGGACAGTCGCAGGCCTGGGTGGCCTTCCCTGGGGGCTTTGTCATGGAGCCGTGGAAGCAGAATTGAGGTTTGCCGGACCCTCCTCTGGCAATCCCGGGCTTGTCTTGCCCATGTTGCTGTGGTCGGGGCTATGACTTGGGCTGTAATCTGGTTTGTCAGGGAACCAGAGGCCAGGAAGCCAGGTGTTCATCAGACTAAAAGGGAAAAGCAAGGTTGACACGGAGAAGAGAGCTCACACTACTGTGCACTGAGGCCGCACTGCGTTAGTGTAGTATCATTGCAGATGGGTTGGGCCCTGCTCGGACTCCATCCTCAAGAAATGAAGCCAGGATGGTTGGGACAGGGCCCTTACGAGGTGGGCCCAGGGGAGGGTGAGTCAGAATGCCTTGCTCGCGGACTGGCATGGGTTTATGATGGCCCACAGCAGGGACAGGGTTGCTGGAGAAAAATAGTCCTGCCACGTTGGCCAACAAAGCAAGGCTACCCATTGTGGCCAGATGGCACAGGCAAGACGCTAAAGCACATGACTATAAATAAAAGAGATAAACAACAAGGACCTGCTGTAAAGTACAGCGAACTACGGATATATACAGTACCCTGTAATAAACCGTAATGGGAAAGAGTATGAAAAAGAACATGTGTGTATATGTATAACTGAATCACTCTGCTGTACACCAGAAACTAACACAGCATTGTGAATCAACTATAATTCAATTTTTAAAAAGTAGTATTGTCTGGTTTTGAATTTCCTTCTTCTTTATTTTGGTGCCCAAGCCTAAATGTCCTCCTTGGTGTCCCCAGACTCCTTTGATGATTGTCCTGTCACTTACTGGAGCCTCCACTGGGTCCTTCTACCAACCCCTGCCGGTGGCACTGTCTTACTCTTTCTTTCATTAAAACAACCCAAGGAGTGCCTCACTTCCTGGGTGTAATGTGCCCCCTCTTGTCAATGGTCCCCAATCCCAATGACACAAGGAAGTGCCTGGAGAGCTCATTTAAGACATCACCACCTGAGCTCCACCCCAAGAGGACCCATTTCTATAGGTCTGCCAGGTGATCAGCAACCTTCCTAGAAAACAGAATCTTCTTGTGCCGATTAAAAAGCTCCAAGGAGGGGCTTCGGTGGTAGTGCAGTGGTTGGGTCCGCCTGCCGATGCAGGGGAAATGGGTTCATGCCCCGGTCCGGGAAGATCCCACGTGCCGCAGAGCGGCTGGGCCCATGAACCATGGCCACTGAGCCTGCGCGTCTGGAGCCTGTGCTCCGCAACGGGAGAGGCCACAGCAGTGAGAGGCCCGTGTATTGCAAAAAAAAAAAAAAAAAGAATAGGGACGGAACCTGCACCAGTGGGAGGGAGCCGTGAAGGAGGAAAGGTTTCCACACACTAGAAGCCCCTTCGCGGGCGGAGACTGCGGGTGGCGGAGGGGGAAGCTGCGGAGCCGTGGAGGAGAGCACAGCAACAGGGGTGCGGAGGGCAAAGCGGGGAGATTCCCGCACAGAGGATCGGTGCCGACCGGCACTCACCAGCCCAAGAGGCTTGTCTGCTCACCTAACGGGGCAGGCGGGGCTGGGAGCTGAGGCTCGGGCTTCGTAGGAGCGCAGGGAGAGGACTGGGATTGGCAGCGTGAACAAAGCCTGCAGTTAGTGTACCACGGCTAGCCGGGAGGGAGTCCGGGGAAAAGTCTGGAGCTGCCGAAGAGGCAAGAGACTTTTTCTTCCCTCTTTGTTTCCTGGTGCACGAGGAAAGGGAATTCAGAGTGGTGCTTAAAGGAGCTCCAGAGACGGGTGCGAGCCGCGGCTACCAGCACGGACCACAGAGACGGGCAGGAGACGCTAAGGCTGCTGCTGCCACCACCAAGAAGCCTGTGTGCGAGCACAGGTCACTTTCCACACCTCCCTTCTGGGGAGCCTGTGCGGCCCGCCACTGCCAGGGTCCCGGGATCCAGGGACAACTCCCCCGGGAGAATGCACGGCGAGCCTCAGGCTGGTGCAACGTCATGCTGGCCTCTGCTGCCACAGGCTAGCCCCGCACTCTGTGCCCCTCCCTCCCCCGGCCTGAGTGAGCCAGATCCCCCGAATCAGCGGCTTCTTTAACCCCATCCTGTCTGAACGAAGCACAGACGCTCTCGGGCGACCTACACGCAGAGGCGGGGCCAAATCCAAAGCTGAGCCCAGGAGCTGTGAGAACAAAGAGGAAGGGAAATCTCTCCCAGCAGCCTCAGGGGCAGCGGATTAAATCTCCACAGTCAACTTGATGTACCCTGCATCTGTGGAATACCTGAATAGACAATGAATCATCCCAAATTGAGGAGGTGGACTTTGGGAGCAATGATATATATTTTTCCCCCTCTTTCTCTTTTTGTGAGTGTGTATGTGTATGCTTCTGTGTGTGATTTTGTCTGTATAGCTTTACTTTTACCATATGTCCTAGGGTTCTGTCTGTCTTTTTTTTTTTTATAATATAGTTTCTAGCACTTGTTTTCACTGGTGGATTTGTTTTTTGGTTTGGTGGCCCTCTTCTTTCTTTCTTTTTTTATTACTTAAATTATTTTTAATAATTATTTTTTATTTTAATAACTTTATATTATTTTATTTTTTCTTTCTTTTTTCTCTCTTTTATTCTGAGCCATGTGGATGACAGGTTCTTGGTGCTCTAGCCAGGTGTCAGGGCTGTGCCTCTGAGGTGGGAGAGCCAAGTTCAGGACATTGGTCCACCAGAGATCTCCCAGCTCCACATAATATCAAACGGCGAAACTCTCCCAGAGATCTCCATCTCAACACTAAGACCCAGCTCCACTCAACGACCAGCAAGCTACAGTGCTGGACACCCTATGCCAAACAACTAGCAAGACAGGAACACAACCCCACCCACTAGCAGAGAGGCTGCCTAAAATCATAATAAGGCCACAGACACCCCAAAACAAACCACCAGACGTGGACCTGCCCACAAGAAAGACAAGATTCAGCCTCATCCACCAGAACACAGGCACTAGTTCCCCTCCACCAGGAAGCTTACATAACCCACTGAACTAACCTTAGCCACTGGGGACAGACACCAAAAACAATGGAAACTACGAACTGGCCGCCAGCGAAATGGAGACCCCAAACAAAGTTCGTTAAGCAAAATGAGAAGACAGAGAACACACAGCAGATGAAGGAGTAAGGTAAAAACCCACCAGACCTAGCAAATGAAGAGGAAATAGGCAGTCTGCTTGAAAAACAATTCAGAATAATGATAGTAAAGATGATCCAAAATCTTGGAAATAGAATGGAAAAAATACAAGAAACGTTTAACAAGGACCTAGAACTAAAGAGCAAACAAACAGTGATGAACAACACCATAAATGAAACTGAAATTCTCTAGAAGGGATCAATAGCAGATAGGAACATACATATAGATAATTACCTTAAATGTAAATGGATTAAATGCTCCAACCAAAAGACATAGACTGGCTGAATGGATACAAAAACAAGACCCGTGTATATGCTGTCTGCAAAAGACCCACTTCAGACCTAGGGACACATACAGATGGAAAGTGAAGGGATGGAATAAGATATTCCATGCAAATGGAAATCAAAAGAAAGCTGGAGTAGCAATTCTCATATCAGACAAAATAGACTTTAAAACAAAGACTATTACAAGAGAAAAAGAAGGACACTACATAATGATCAAGGGAACTGTCCAAGAAGAAGATATAACAATTGTAAATATTTATGCACCCAGCATAGTAGCACCTCAATACAGAAGGCAAATACTAACAGCCATGAAAGGGGACACAATCATAGTAGGAGAATTTAACAACCCACTTTCACCAATGGACAGATCATGCAAAATGAAAATAAATAAGGAAACACAAGCTTTAAATGATACATTAAACAAGATGGACTTAATTGATATTTATAGGATATTCCATCCAAAAACAATAGAATACACTTTCTTCTCAAGTGCTCATGGAACATTCTCCAGGATAGATCATATCTTGGGTCACAAATCAAGCCTTGGTAAATTTAAGAAAATTGAAATCGTGTCAAGTATCTTTTCCAACAACACTATGAGACTACATATCAATTACAGGAAAAAAATCTGTAAAAAATACAAACACATGGAGGCTAAACAATACACTACTTAATAACCAAGAGATCATTGAAGAGATCAAAGAGGAAATCAAAAAATACCTAGAAAAAAATGACAATGAAATCACAATGACCCAAAACCTATGGGATGCAGCAAAAGCAGTTCTAAGAGGGAAGTTTGTAGCAATACAATCCTACCTTAAGAAACAAGAAAAATCTCAAACACCCTAACCTTACACCTAAAGCAATTAGAGAAAGAAGAACAAAAAAAACCCAAAGTTAGCAGAAGGAAAGAATCATAAAGATCAGATCAGAAATAAAGGAAAAAGAAATGAAGGAAACGATAGCAAAGTTCAATAAAACTAAAAGCTGGTTCTTTGAGAAGATAAACAAAATTGATAAACCATTAGCTAGACTCATCAAGAAAAAAAGGGAGAAGACTCAAATCAGTAGAATCAGAAATGAAAAAGAAGCAGTAAAAACTGACACTGCAGAAATACAAAGGATCATGAAAGATTACTACAGGGAAGTATATGCCAATAAAATGGACAACCTAGAAGAAATGGACATATGCTTAGAAATGCACAACTTTCCGAGACTTAACCAGGAAGAAATAGAAAATATGAACAGACCAATCACAAGCACTGAAATTGAAACTGTGATTAAAAATCTTCCAACAAACAAAAGCCCAGGACCAGATGGCTTCACAGGAGAATTCTATCAAACATTTAGAGAAAGGCTAACACCTATCCTTCTCAAACTCTTCCAACATATAGCAGAGGGAGGAACACTCCCAAACTTATTCTACAAGGCCACCATCACCCTGATGCCAAAACCAGACAAAGATGTCACAAAGAAAGAAAACTACAGGCCAATATCACTGATGAACACAGATGCAAAAATCCTCAACAAAATACTAGCAAACAGAATGCAACAACACATTAAAAGGATCATACTCTATGATCAAGTAGGGTTTATCCCAGGAATGTAGGGATTCTCCAATATACACAAATGAATCAATGTGATACACCATATTAACAAATTGAAGGAGAAAAACCATATCATCATCTCAATAGATGCAGAGAAAGCTTTCGACAAATTTCAACACCAATTTATGATAAAAACCCTCCAGAAAGTAGGCATAGAGGGAACTTACCTCAACATAATAAAGGCCATATATGACAAACCCACAGCCAACATCATTCTCAACAGTGAAAAACTGAAACTATTTCCACTAAGATCAGGAACAAGACAAGGTTGCCCACTCTCACCACTATTATTCAATATAGTTTTGGACGTTTTAGCCACAGCAATCAGAGAGGAAGAAGAAATAAAAGGAATCCAAATTGGAAAAGAAGAAATAAAGCTGTCACTGTTTGCAGATGACATGATACTATACATAGAGAATCCTAAAGATGCTACCAGAAAACTACTGGAGCTAATCAATGAATTTGGTAAAGTATCAGGATACAAAATTAATGCACAGAAATCTTTTGCATTCCTATACACTAATGATGAAAATTATGAAAGTGAAATTAAGAAATCACTCCCATTTACCATTGCAACAAAAAGAATAAAATATCTAGGAATAAACCTACCTAAGGAGACAAAAGACCTGTATGCAGAAAATTATAAGACACTGATGAAAGAAATGAAAGATGATACAAACAGATGGAGAGATATACCATGTTCTTGGATTGGAAGAATCAACATTATGAAAATGACTATACTACCGAAAGTAATCTACAGATTCAATGCAATCTTTATCAAACTACCACTGGCATTTTTCACAGAACGAGAACAAAATATATCACAATGTGTATGGAAACACAAAAGACCCCGAGTAGCCAAAGCAATCTTGAGAAAGAAAAACAGAGCTGGAGGAATCAGGCTCCCTGACTTGAGACTATACTACAAAGCTACAGTAATCAAGACAGTATGGTAATGGCACAAAAACAGAAACATAGATCAATGGAACTGGATAGAAAGCACAGAGATAAACCCATGCACATATGGTCACCTTACCTTTGATAAAGGAGGCAAGAATATACAATGGAGAAAAGACAGACTCTTCAATAAGTGGTGCTGGGAAAACTGGACAGATACATGTAAAAGAATGAAATTAGAACACCACACACAAAAATAAACTCAAAATGGATTAAAGACCTCAATGTAAGGCCAGACACTATCAAACTCTTAGAGGAAAACATAGGCAGAACACACTATGTCATAAGTCACAGAAAGATCCTTTTTGACCCACCTCCTAGAGAAATGGAAATAAAAACAAAAATATACATATGGGACCTAATGAAACTTCAAAGCTTTTTCACAGCAAAGGAAACCTTAAACAAGACCAAAAGACAACCCTCAGTATGGGAGAAAATATTTGCAAATTAAGCAACTGACAAAGGATTAATCTCCAAAATTTACAAGCAGCTCATGCAGCTCAATAACAAAAAAACAAACAACCCAATCCAAAAATGGGTGGAAGATCTAAACAGTCATTTCTTCAAACAATATATACAGATTGCCAGCAAACACTTGAAGGAATGCTCAACATCATTAATCATTAGAGAAATGCAAATCAAAACTGCAATGAGATAGCATCTCACACCAGTTAGAATGGCCATGATCAAAAAGTCTACAACCTATAAATGCTGGAGGGAACTCTCTTGCACTGTTGGTGGGAATGTAAATTGATACAGCCACTATGGAGAACAGTATGGATGTTCTTTAAAAAACTAAAAATAGAACTACCATATGACCCAGCAATCCCACTACTGGGCATATACCCTGAGGAAACCATAATTCAAAAAGAGTCATGTACCACAATGTTCATTGCAGCTCTATTTACAATAGCAAGGACATGGAAGCAACCTAAGTGTCCATCAACAGATGAATGGATAAAGAAGATGTGGCACATATATACAATGGAATATTACTCAGCCATAAAAAGAAACGAAATTGAGTTATTTGTAGTGAAGTGGATGGACATAGAATCTGTCATACAGAGTGACGTAAGTCAGAAAGAGAAAAATAAATACCATATGCTAACACATATATATGGAATCTAAAAAACAGAAAAAAATAATGGTCATGAAGAACCTATGGGCAAGACGGGAATAACGACACAGACCTACTAGAGAATGGACTTGAGGATACGGGGAGGGGGAAGGGCAAGCTGGGACAAAGTGAGAGAGTGGCATGGACATATATACACTACCAAATGCAAAATAGATAGCTAGTGGGAAGGAGCTGCATAGAAGAGGGAGATCAGCTCGGTGATTTGTGACCACCTAGAGGGGTGGAATAGGGAGGTTGGGAGTGGGGGACATGCAAGAGGGAAGAGATATGGGGATATATGTATATGTATAACTGATTCACTCTGTTATAAAGGAGAAACTAACACACCATTGTAAAGCAATTATACTCCAATAAAGATGTTTAAAAAAAATAACTTGGAAGGGCTTCCCTGGTTGCACAGTGGTTAAGAATCTGCCTGCCAATGCAGGGGACATGTGTTCAATCCCTTGTCCAGAAAGATCCCACATGCCGCAGAGCAACTAAGCCCATGCGCCACAACTACTGAGCCTGTGCTCTAGAGCCCACGAGCCACAACTACTGAGCCCGTGCACCTAGAGCCCGTGCTCTGCAACAAGAGAAGCCCGTGCACCACAACGTTGAGTATCTCCTGCTCACTGCAAATAGAGAAAGCCCACGCAGCAACAAAGACCCAACGCAGCCAAAAAAGAGAATAACTTGGGAAATTCTCATTCATAATAACAATAAATAATATAATAAAAAACAACTTAGTGTTTTCTATTTACTTTCCATAATGAGCAATAAATGGCAACAAAGAGGCGGGGAAGGATGATTTTGTTGGTCCCGGCAGCCTCCTGACGACCAGAATATCTCTCCATCTAGCCTAATGTCATGCCAGAAATGCTGTTACTAAATAGTATCTACTCTACTGACATTGCCTATTTACTCACTTAAACATGGTGCCTGATCCAGGGCAGCGGGTGACATGCCCTAAATCACTGGCTCCTCTAGAACCGTTTCCTCATCTCCAGAAACCACAGAAATGCCCAGGGGATTCTAGCATGTGACCTTCTAATTCCATAGCTCCGACTACCCCTGGCACCTGGAAATAGCCCGAAACCCCATGTCTTGATTCCATTTTGGAATCCATGATCACCACAAAACGATACAAAACAGAATACGTATTTCTACACTTCACCTCCTTTCACAAAATGAGTAGTTGAAAAAAAGTTTCTGAAGCTTTATCTCTCTGACCGGGCAGGAGTGGAATTCATGTTCTGCAGGTGTCTTATTTATTTTTGCAGGAGGCCAGTGTGTTTTTTTCCATATCACATACCCAACACTCTCCTTTCCTTAACTGATTCTCCACACTTTCCACACACTGTCTTTTTATTAATCTTTTTAACCCAAAAGAATACTGCGTTCCCTGCTCTCCTCATATTCACATTGGAGGATGCTGTCGGACAGAGGTGGCTATTAATACATTCTGGATAACAAGCACACAGACTCCCTCAGGGAAATAGAAGCATGGAAGAAATAATATCATGCTGGAAAGGTTAGGGGAGGGACAGCTCAGCTCACCCATCACATAGACATTAAAAATAAAATGAGAATAGATATCCTATGATTCCTCAGCTAGGCAGAAGCAAAAGAAATTAAAAATATTATCCCTAAGCTCTAACAGCTTGACTCCAAAGAATGGCCTCTTTCCTTCCACATGATTGCAGCATCCATCCCAAAAGTCGCCCTCCTCTGTGTCCAGAACCAAGATCTGGAGGGACCGAGTTCCTCCTGGGCATTTGTCTTTAAACTGTCAGGGGTCAGTGGTGAGGGTCAGCTCTCGGGGCTCATTTTGGGGACTGGTGCTGGGGAATTCTGGAATAAGTAGGCTTAATTTAACTTCCAGCTGAGATGTTGAGCACCAATTTGCACTTAAGGTTTTATGATGTCAGTGGCAGAGTCTGGCCCTGTTTGACTTGCCTAGTTTCAAACTCCAGCCCTGCTGCTTACTAGCACTTATAGATTGCCTAACCTCTTTGCACTTCAGTTTGCTCATGTGTGGAATGGGGGTAAGGTAGAATCCACTCAATGGTTTTATAGGGAGGCTTAGGGCATTAATGCACAGAAAGTCTTAGAACAGTGCTGGGCACAGAGATGTTATGACTATTTGTTGCTAATATTATGTTTACCATTTTAGAGACCCTGCACCCCATTTTATGGAGAAGCAACACGATTCAGTGGAGAGAACTTTGGGGCAGAACACTGGGGATCTGCAGCCCAGCGTCCTCCCTGCCCAGATATTCTGTGTGAGTGTCGGCACGTCCCCCAAACTTCTGGATCCCACACTAATCTGTAAAAAGGGAGGGATGATGCCTGGCTTCTGTGTGGATTTTTTTGGATTGCCATGAAGCTAACAGTAGATGCGACACGCCCATGGTTCGTAGAAGATCTAACACGTTATGATGTTTCTACGCTCAATCTCTGATTCATCTTTCTTTCCTTCCTGCCAAGTGGCTCAAGTCCAATTCAGGCATCAAATTGGACTGCAGAAGGTGGGACCCTGAGATGTTAACTCATCGGACTGCACCTCCATCCAGCTCACCGGGCCCAGCATTTTCTGGATTATTAGAAGTCTTGTGTGTTTATTACAGAATCCCATTTTAAATGTATGTGGTTTGACTTGGCGTCTCTGATGTGACATACGTCAAACATCAAATATGTCAGCTATCACCATCTGACAGAATGTATAGTTACTCGCTATTTGTTGGTGTACCATAATACACCTCTGCTCTTTGCTCTGGAAGGGAAACTTTATTTATTTTAGGTCTTTGTGAGACTGGGGTGTAGGAGAGAGTCAGGGCTGGAGATTAGAATTGCCCCTTTCCCAGAGATGGGAGTAGGTACCATATTTACAGCAGGACTGTTGGCAGAGCCAAGAAAATGAAGAAAGAGAAAAAGGTAGAATGCTACTCAGACCCCAGTTTACACTATGCCCACACGGAGAAGGAAAACATCCAAAACTGCTGATACAGCCCAAGGAACACTGTGAGGACCGTGGAGAGTCAGTCGTATTTATTCAGAGGCGGGTGGGTTTGAGTTCATCTGGTGAAAACTACGTTCCCCACTAGGGCCGGCACTATGCTTTCCATCTCCCATTCATCAGTCAATTCCCTACAGGTGCTCTGTCCTGTTCAAAATACATCTTTTAGCCCCCTCAGCAAAATAGAGTGGAGTTGACAAGAAGTTCTATTAATTATTCCCTGAACAATAAATCACTCTGCCGTGGAACTGTGCTATCTCTACGTGGGACGTGAATGCGTTTCAAGGGAAACCCTCTCAAGACAAATGGCGCCAAGTGCTGTGATTACAGCTGAAGCAGACAGGCAGTCAGGGCCGTTCTGAGCCTGGGGCTGACTGCTGGGCTGGCCAGAGCTCTCAAGAACAGCCACTGTGAGGGTGCTGGGGAGAGTGGGGGAACCTGCTCCAGCCTCTGTTCTTTTCGTCCTTGGGAGTAGTGAAGGGATTAAGCTCAGACAGGAGGGCTTCCAGTTTTTACTAATTCATTCATTCACTCTCACTGATTCATCAGACCCACGCTGACCCTGGGCTGGCACGTGCCCATGTGGGTGACCAGCGTCTCCAGCCAACCTCTGTCTGATAGGTCTGTCCCAGCTGCTTTTGCCTTGGCTACACCAGATGTTAACTACTGTGAATATCGCCTGACGAATTAGATGTTGTGGAACACTCAGTACTCTCTAAGCATAATGGAAAGCCCTGGAAATATCAGAACCAATGTCCTCGTGCTTGTCCTCAAGGAATATACAAACTAGTGGAGGACAAACAGCTGCTTAAAGGAGAAAAAGACACCACATTTGATATAATTAGAAGAGCCAGGAAACAGGGTTTGAAGGACTGAGGGAGTCTTTCTAGAGCAGGACGGGGTGAGTGGGACCTTGAAGAAAATAGAAGAAGACCCCTAATCACAGGAAAGCGTGGTCCGTTTGGGAAATGGCCCTGTTCAGTGTGGATCAGTGAGGGGGCATCGGAGTGGCCCGAGCTGCACCTGGGGAAACAGCACGTAGCATAAAAGGGTTTGAATTGATTCTCACAATTCCTTTGCTAACATTTTAAGCAGCAGAGTGACAAGATCATACTTGTCACTCAGAAAGACCTCTGTAGCTTGAGAATAAAATAACAGAAGGGCAAGAGAGGGAGACCAGTTAGAAAATACCACTCGGGCTTCCCTGGTGGCGCAGTGGTTGAGAGTCTGCCTGCCGATGCAGGGGACACGGGTTCGTGCCCTGGTCTGGGAAGATCCCACATGCCGCGGAGCGGCTGGGCCCGTGAGCCATGGCCGCTGAGCCTGCGTGTCCGGAGCCTGTGCTCCGCAACAGGAGAGGCCGCAGCAGTGAGAGGCCCGCATACAGCAAAAAAAAAAAAAAAAGAAAAAGAAAATACCACTCATTCATTCATTCAACAAATAGTTTTTGAATACCTAGTGTGTGTCAGGTGACAGGCCAAGTGCTGGAGATAAAGTAGTGACCCAAACAGCTCACTAATGAGTACGAGAGGTGGGTTAAAATAGACACCAAAATGAATGTGTATTTACATACTGTAACAACCTAAATGGGATGGGAATTTGAAAAAGAATAGATACATGTGTGTGTGTGACTGAATCACTTTGCTGTTCATCTGAAACGAACACAGTGTTATTAATCAACTATACTCCAATATAAAATAAAAACTTAAAAAAAAGGAATATTTGTCCCTGAGCAGATTAGATTTTAAAAAATCTTCTTCCTGGCCTATTCAAGGATAATAAGAAAATAAAAGAAAAATAATTTAGAACCTGAAAAAAAAAATAAGTGCTAGGAACGGAATTCCACAATGCTATATACAATTGTGTAGGAGGGGACGGGGCTTTCTTTCAATGAGGGATCAAGGGAAGGCTTCCTTAAAGAAGTGGCATTCATTCTGAGGCCAAACTGATGAGTAGGATTCATCTGGCCACTCTGCAAAGCAAGACTGAGAGCAGGAAAACCCGTTGGAAAGCTGACTCAGTTGCCCCTCGCAGGGAAGAGGTGGTGGCATTGGAAACATGGGGAAGACAGCTGATTTGAGATGTATTTTGGAGATAGAGTTGGCAGGACCACTGCAACCCGGGTGAGAAGAGACGAGGCTGTGAATCAATTTAGCAGGAGGTCCCATGGATTTGAAAGAGAAAGGCAAAGCGTAGGGCTTGATGATGAATGGCATGGAAGGTGGGTCAAGAAAGGCAGAGCTTAAGATGATTTCTGGTTTCCTGACCCAGTAACTTGGATAGACAGAGGCATGATGAACCATAAATCATAGCCATAAAAAGGAATGAAATGATGCCATTGGTAGCTACATGGATGGACCTAGAGATTATCATACTAAGCAAAGTAAATCAGAAAGAGAAAGACAAATACTCTACGATACCACTTATACGTGGAATCTAAAATATGACACAAATGAACTTATCTACGAAACAGAAACAGACTCACAGACATAGAGAACAGACTTGTGGTTGCCAAGGTGGGCAAGGGAGGCATGGTTTGAGAGTTTGGGATTAGCAGATGCAAACTATTATACATAGAATGAATAAAAAACAAGGTCCAGTTGTATAGCACAGGGAACTCTATTCAATATCCTGTGATAAACCATACTGGAGGAGAATACGAAAAAGAATGTCTATATATGTATAGGACTGTGCTTGTCTGCTGCACGCTGATGGCGCCTTATAAAGAACGTTTTCCTGCTATCTCTGTGTGTTTAAGTGGCCACTGAAAAATAAGAAAAGGGCCCACGCTAGTCTATGGAATGATTTCTTCCCTGATGATATCTAGGGAACAGTCCGATCTTTTCTTCTTTAACGGAGGATCATTGATCTGCTTGTGACTCAGGGCAACTTACCCACCAGACTCATCTCTCCAGCTCTGCTTAGGTGGTTGTTGTTTCCCTCCTGGGGGGGGGGGGTGTCAAGGATTGTTTTGCTTATATCATTCTTTCTACAAACTAAGGGAGGATATTAAAAGATTGTGGCTGATGACAGAGTTCCTTTTGCTATGGTTAACACTCAGTAACATTCTTAGAGAAAGACAAAATGTGCTAATGAGATTCTTTCAACACGCAAGATAAGAGGAGTTTTGGCAGAAAGGAACTGAAGAGTTGGGTTTACAATTGAATAAAAGGGAGAAGAGCAGCAGGTGGTGACCAGCCTGCCTTCAACTGGAGTCCAAGGTTCTCAGATGTGACTGGTGACCATTCTCTGTTTTAGTTCAATTGCGCATTTTATTCTTAAACAAAGGCAAAACGAAAGAAACCACTTTAAAAGAAGATCAGGGTAAGAGAAAGGTATTGAATCCAATGAAAGCTCACTTTCCTCTTTGAGACATCTGCTTGCTCTATTGGGCTCAACCACTGGCCTTGCAGGCTCGTAGTGGGAGAAGCCAGGGTGAATCAAGTGAGGTGGAAGAAATCCAAGCAATTGGCTAACTGATGTTTTTGTGCATCTGTGCCCTGGCCATTTGATTTGTCACGCCTAGATGTACATTAATAAGTTACAAATCACTACCCTGTGTGTGATGCTGGGCTGGAAAACTGAGGGAGAGAGAACAAAATAAATCAAAGGAAATATCCTTTCCTTCATCGAATAGAGAGAAAAAATCCACTCCAGATAACTTCTAGACACTTCTGCAACTACTTCAAATGAAGTGAGCTGCTTAGGAATTGAAGGAGATAAATTTAGAAAAGCAGATAGGGAGTGAACTTAGATGCTCTTCGTATTATGATTGCACATAAGAGCAAGGGTTGTGCCCTCACTCCTAAGAGATGGGTAGAGTGTATCAGATAAGGTCAACCACATGTGGAAAGCAGTAATTCCCTCTTTCTGATCATCCTGAATTAGTGTCACCTAGCATGATCCTGAACCCACAACATCTTGCTCAGCACAGAGCCAGTTAAGGAAGCCTCAATGTCAAGTCTTCTGCACTGACAAATCCCCAGGTCCCCAGCCTGAGTGGGGTGCTGGCACAGGCCCGTTCAGTGCTGCAAACGCTTCCTGGATGTCTTCTGTCCGGCAAGCAATCTGTGGGATGCTGAAGATTCAGATTTTCCTCTGTGAACATGTCTCACCAGATCACATATATTTTCCAAATTATATTCACTTGAACCTCATTCTGCTCAGTTACAAGAAAATCCATTCTTCCCCCCAAGAACATCTGCAAAGCCTCAGGAATTTCTTCGCTTCTTCATAATATCTCTTGATTGCCAGGTAAGCCACCTCCTAGCTCAGGACCGTCATGCAATCTGCTCTGTCTGCAGTCTACAGTGGCTCTTCTGCGAGTTGCTGCCTGCCATCCTGAGAACTTCTCTCTGGCTGCTGCCACCTTTCCCTCTTCCTCAGTCTCCACACATTGTGACTTTCCACCAGCCTTTCCTGTATCTGCAGGAGCCAGGCCAGTGCACCCACATACCCTAACACAAGGTGCACCACTAAAGTTTCATCCCCTGGCCCAGGGTCTCTGTCTTCCAGGTTGGTTGACAGTAGCTTCTTCTGTTCCCTTCAAAGGAATCCTCCAAACCCCAAACTTTCTTTGAGTGGTTTTACCTTACGGTCCCCTAAAAGAAATTTCACTGAAAGCTTATAATCCCGCATTAGCATTTCCCCAATCCTGACTTATTTAATTTAAAATGATACCACGTGTAGGACATCAGCCTGGATTGTTCTTAGCCAAGTCCAGTGTGGTTCCTTTCTATAGACTCTCTTTTAGCTTCAGGTGAAGCTTAGTCCTGGCCACCCATTCAGGTATCTCCAGGCTTGTAGGTCCCGATGGCTGCGGGCAGCCTACTTGAGCTGGAACACAGGCATACACTTGCATGCTCCCCTTTGCAGGACCAGTGATGGTCAGCTCAAGGAAGTCTGAATCCGCAGAGGAAGGGACGGAAGGAACAGAAGAGTTCTAACATCTAACTGAGATTAAGTTCAACTAAAATCATCAACATATCCATCCCCAGAGAGAGTACTGGGACTTCTTCTGGTAAAGCATCAGTGATCAAGGACTTTACAGTGATGGCGGGACATGTTTTGAGTTTATATAACCAAGAGATGCTTTGGGATGGTAACCCTGGAACAAACGACTGTGTTGTCTCAAAAATAGATTCCAGTTGGGATCTCTTTCAAAACAGAGAACTTCTCAGTCTTCTTGATACTGACCACAGTTCTTGGCCATCCCCAATCAATAGAACTTGACTAGAGGCCAGACAAGAAATTCAGGCAAGGCTTTATTGGGGCCCCTGCTGCCGCAGGGGGGCAGCGAGAACAAACAACAGGTTCCCTTGCTTGCTTGCTCCCTGAGGGTGGGGCGAGCTTGTTCCTTATATGGGGTGAGGGTAGGGGTGTGTCCTATGGTCGGGCTGGAGCAGTGGCTTATGTGGTTTGCCCACCCCTTAGGTGGTGCTGTGTGCAGGGGGCATGCACAGTACCCTGCTTTTGCTCTAGGCTCTTCAAAAGTGGCTGTTGGGTTTTTGGTCTCTTTGTATATTTTGTCTGGAATTGGCCCTAACTGCGCATGCACGTAGTTATTTTCAGTCCCTTATAGTTCCTTTGTATTTTGTTGCCCGAGGAGAGGTGTGTCCAGGTGTAAGCACCGCAGCACTGCAGCAAAAGTTCCCAGGTCCCAGCTGGTCTCATTCTCATGTCAGTCTCTCAAGAGTCCCAACTATGAAGACTTGGTCAGAAGTTGCAAATGGTCAGCCCAGGCATGGAATCCAGCAGGTTCATGTGTTTGACCACTCCCAGCCCACTTCAACTACCCATGTATCTGGTATGTACCCTGATCCGGGCGACTCAGTCGTAGGTGCTGCCTTCAGGGGTTCTTCATCAAGGGGTTGGGAGGTCCGCAGGGAGTGGTCCACACAGTGCCCCCCACTACAGCGTTAGTCTCCAGACCTTCAGCAGATGTTGTCAATCCTTCTCCTTGACCCTCTTCCTGCTTTGCTTTGGGGAGCCATCAAACTAGCAGCCCTTGTGGTCATGGCCAAGTCTTGGTTGCCTACCCATTGCCATCACCCTTGGCCATGCACTCACCTTGCCTGGGCACTTGGCCTTTGCTATTGCTGGCACCAGCCGCTCTTTCACTCTTGCTGCTGTGCCACTCTGTCCACCTGTGCTGGACTAAGCAGAGCTGCTCCTTGGCCAGTCCAAAATGTCCCTGTTCTTCTGAGCTCTCCCTTCCCTCCTGCACATCAAGTTACAAAATGTTGTCTTCCCTACCATTTGAGTGCTTGCCCACTTGACCCCCCAGGAGCTGGGGTGGGGGAGAGTGGTAGTGTCTGCTCAGAGCCTGGATGCGACAGATCTCACCCCTGTCCTTTTGGAGCTCTTGATACATTTCTTTAGAGAATTAGGAAAAATGCCAGCACACAGCCAAGCAGTGGTTCAGGCTGTTCCCATATTGTATGCCTCACCAGCCAACATGTCAATTGCTGACTCTTACAAAGCATATTGTCATACTCTATTTTGGGTGAGATTCTTGCCAGATTCCTGTATCATCTCCAAACAGCCTCATGAATCACCTTGTGGCTTTGGTGCACAGAAAAGTGCAGGCTAGTTGCTGCATCTATGATAAGTGTAAGGTACAGCATCTCGGTATTTAGCCTGTATTTATCGTCCCAGAGTCATTAATTTATGTATTTATTCATCCATTAAAGGAGCACTTACTATAAATCTACCATGGACTAGGCCAAGTGGTAAGCAGGGTGCTGATAAGTTTGAGACATGGTTCCTATCTCCTAGTAGCTTCTGATCCACGTGGTCAAGTTCACATTGAAATATCTGAAACCATCCGTGCCTCCATCCTCACTAGCTGTGTGACCTTGGGAAAATCTTTGAAAGCCTCTGGGCCTGAGTTTCCTCAGTGAAATGGAGATTTAAAATGTGTGTGTCCCTCTGAATTACTGGGGAGAGCAGGTTCAAATCAGTCAATACCAGAGGGCAGAATTGGACTAAATGGGGCAAAGTGGCAGATTCTCCAGGACAGTCTCAGGAGGGACCATCACCCATGCCACCTCACCCTACCGTGAATGCACATCCCTGTGGGCACCCACGCTCAAGCCAGGTGGATCTTGGTGGAGCTGCTGCAGTGAGGTCCCAGAACTCACCCTGATCCCCTGAGATGCTGTGAAAAACATCAGTAGACAAATTCACGGTGCACAGTGGTCTTGGTCTTTGGCTGGGTTTCTTTTGAGCTAACAGACATTCATTGGGCACCTGCTATCAGCAAAACCCTGTGTGTTCTTCCCAAAGAGAGCAAACAGGTGAGGAGAGCATTGCCCCTGTGCTCACTGAGGTGAGCACTTTGCTGAGGAGATGGACACACCCATGGTGCAAGGGAGTGATTCAGAAGGAAAAGAAAAGTACTGAGGGGGTGAGTGAGGACCCCGGGAATCCAAAACTCTGGGCTTCCACCCTGGAATGTGGCTGCTGTGTTCTTCCACGTTATTTCAGGGCAAAGGTTTATGAGCAGAAAATGAATTCTACTGGGACTTGGAGCGGGAGGGACATTTCAAGGGCCAAAGAGAGTGAGCTAGACAAGAAATGTTATAACACTGTGTTCTCAAATTTGAGATATATATAGACCCTATAAAAATATTTTGACCCTCTAGGGTTGACATAAACTATTTTTATTGTAAAGCTATTTAAATATAAGCATAAAACTGAGTATAAATTTTTTAGGATTACAGCATAGCGGATTTATAAATGATATATGAACTAAACTAGGAAACCAATAACATTCACACCTAATGTAATTTTTTTGGATGGGTGAAGTTTTCCTGAAACTAAATTACTTACAATGGGCTTAAGAAGAGATTTATGGTTTCTTCCTGTCAACCTGTCTTAGGACTTTCCCCAGGATGGGCCATCATATGAGTGGCGGTCATTGTGAACCATCTGCTACATGATGGTTAAAATCATGGATGTTAAAACCTGAGGTTGTTGCTCAGGACTTAGTGGCCTTGGGCAGGTTAGTTAACTTTTGTGTTCCTTTCTGTCCTCATCTGTTGAGGTTAAAACAGTAGTGCTTACCTCTGAGGGTTTTAGTAAGAGTGAAATGGTGTGAAATAATTTGTATATACATAAATGATGTAAATAAAGCACTTAGAAGAGTGAGTGTACAGAGCATCAAGCAAGATCACTATTAGTGTCAATTATGATTTTTAAATATTCCATTTTAATTATGATTTTATTTTATTTTAATTTTTTAAAATCAAATTTTTATTTTGGAGTAACTCTAGAAAAGTTGAAAAGACAATACAGAACGTTTCCATATACCCATTACCTAGTTTCCCTTAATGTTAACTTCTGACATTGCCATGGTGCATTTGTTAAAACTAAGAAACCAACATTGGTGCTTTACTAATAACTACACTCCAAACTCTGTCCATATCACACCTGTTTTTACACTAATGTCCCTTTTGTTTCCAAGGTTCCACATTCCATTCAGTCTCCTCTTATCTGTGACAGTTTCTCAGTGTGGATGAGGTATTTTAAAGAACACTTAACTATATGATCTCATTTTAAATCAATGATGTGTTATCTCAATAAGCCAATTCACTAAAAACTGGCCCCCAAATATAATGATGAAAATACCATTTAATAAAAAAAGTCATCATTGCACATTTGCCACTATGCTCATTGCCCTTGAATTGTCCCAAAGGGTGGACCCGACTCAGTTCTCTCCCCACGTTTCTTGCTGCCGGGGCTTTGATCTTCACCTTGTGCAGACATACCCACAAGAACAGACGAACAGCCCAAGAGCGTGTGATTCTACGTCATCATCATTCAGATAATGATAATAGTACTTTTAAAAATATGATAGGGCTTCCCTGGTGGCGCAGTGGTTGAGAGGCCACCTGCTGATGCAGGGGACACGGGTTCGTGCCCCGGTCCGGGAAGATCCCACATGCCGTGGAGCGGCTGGGCCCGTGAGCCATGGCCGCTGAGCCTGCGCGTCCAGAGCCTGTGCTCCACAACGGGAGAGGCCACAACAGTGAGAGACCCAAAAAAGATGATAAATATATCAAGAACAGGGACTTGCCTGGTGGCACAGTGGTTAAGAATCTGCCTGCTAATGCAGGGGACACAGGTTCGATCCCTGGTCCAGGAAGATTTCACATGCCACAGAGAAACTAAGCCTATGTGCCACAACTACTGAGCCTGTGCTCTAGAGCCTGCGAGCCACAACTACTGAGCCTGCATGCCACAACTACTGAAGCCCACGCACCTAGAGCCCGTGCTCCACAACAAGAGAAGCCACCGCAATGAGAAGCCTGTGCACCACAACGAAGAGTAGCCCCCGCTCACTGCAACTAGAGAAAGCCCGAGTGCAGCAGTGAAGAACCAACACAGCCAAAAATAAATAAATAAATAAATAAATTAATTAATTTAAAAATATATCAAGAACATACAATTCTATAGAACTTAGGCCCTGTTTGAAATACACTGTTATAGGAATTCAGGGAAAAAAGCAGATAGTGTTGTTTGGAGTAAATAGTCAAGGTCTTTGAAATATTGTCTAAGAACCTCTAAAATGCTGAGGATCAAGCTAAGCCCTTTGTAAGTGGTATTTTTTAAATCCTCAGAGATGTGGGGACATCTTTACAGTGGGAAACTGAGGCTGAGAGATTCATTTGTCAAGCATCATTGAAGTAAATGAAAGAGCCGAGATTATCCAGATCACTGGCCTGCAAAGCCACTGTTCTTACCCATTATTTCAATGCCTCTCCTGGGAAGGCCATGGAAGAATAACACCAAAATGGAAATTGAGATGATGTTGGTTTCAAAGACCAAAGCAAACCTGTTGCCTCTGCCCTCCTTGGCCTTTGCCTGCCAGCAGGGGAGTCATTGTGTTACCCCACAGCGCTGAGCAGAAGATAGCAAACTCCCCAGTTATTTTTTTAAACATTTTCATCCAATTCTTCCTCCTCACAGCCCCCGCTGCTGGTAACCACAGATCAGACCTCTTCTTCTACGAGTTTGTTTGTCTGTTTTTTTGAAGCATAGTTGACCTACCACACTATGCTAGTTCCTGTTACATGGTGATTGGATATTTCTATATATTACAAAATGATCACTGTGATAAGTCTAGTTACCATCTATCACCACCAAGTTCCCAAATTTGAATTAAAATAAATGGAGAGGGAGAAGATGATGATCTTAACGCAGTTAAGAGTGCATCTGATATTAATTTGGGCTTAAAGAGGGTCACAGTAAGTATTCCAGAAATACATGTTGAAAAGTGATCATGAACCTTCAATTACATGAAGCTTGGGTCTTAGTATCACTTCTCGGAATTCCTAAAAGAACAGGATAACGATTTTTTTGTGACTATTGACTGGGAACATTTATGAAATAACAGACATCATATTATTGCTAATAAGGCCACATTTAAAACAAGCTGAGGCTACTATGGCATCGAAAGCCATGGTTCAGAATTTTCCACAGGTTGACTTTGACCTTGTTGCTATAACTGAGATGTTGGATTTTTTACTCTTTTCCTTAAAACTTTTCCAACCAATCATCTCAATTGACCTCTGCTGTCTACCTCAAGGCAGGAACTCATCAACATTAAGAAAGACATATGTTATGGTTGCCCTCTTAAAATCCTGCTGTACGGAAAACTATTTTTACTTTATTTTTTCCCCCCTGAAATCTCTTTGTTAGTTTTCCTTTCTTAGCAAGAACTTAGCTCGTCACTCTCAGGCTCTGTGACTGGCTGAAAATGTACTTTTACCCTTACTGAGGTGGTCATAACTCACATGGAAGACTGGCAATTTCTCCCCATTCTGCTATCTTTAACTTGGATAATCACAACAGGACCACTGAAGGAGGTGGTATTATTTTATTTTATCTGAAAAAAAAATCACGGTTTCCCCAAATAAAATACACATTGTATAGGTGATGGCTGAATATGTCTTCAGTTTACATAAGAATGATTTTATCTGCAGCAGGAGAAAAGTTTGATGGTGGGGTATTGTCACTGCAGTGGTTGTAAGACAATATTGCCTTTAGATTTTATGCCTCAAGATGAAAAGAAAATCATAGAAAGGGGAAAATTAAGAAAACTGTCAAAGAAGGACCCCAAACCCCGGCCTCAAAATCCATGCTTTTCTGGGAGAGTTCTTTAATGTCATCAAGGAACTGATAATTTGTAGGTTGTATAAATTGTTCTAGAGCAAAGCTTCTCTCTTCTTTCCTGATGTTCGTTCAACCCTGTTAACAAAGGAGAGAGCACAACCCAACTCACTGAGAAACATGGAAGCAAACATCCTTTATGCAGTGTCAGCAGACAAAATGTATTTAAAAGAATAATATAGGGACTTCCCTGGGGGGCGCAGTGGTTAAGAATCCACCTGCCAATGCACGGGACACAGGTTCAATTCCTGGCCCGGGAGGATCCCACATGCCACAGAGCAATTAAGCCCATGCGCCGCAACTACTGAGCCTGCGTTCTAGAGCCCTAGAGCCACAAATACTGAGCCTGCATGCCACAACTACTGAAGCCCCCGCACCTAAAGCCCATGCTCTGCAACCAGAGAGGCCACCACAAAGAGAAGCCCGTGCACCTCAAAGAAGAGCCCCTGCTCGCCACAACTAGAGAAAGCCCACGAGCAGCAACAAAGACCCAATGCAGCTAAAAATAAATTAATTAATTAATAAAATTTAAAAAAAGAAATAACTCATCTTTAAAAATAAATAAATAAATAAAAATTAAAAAGCAATGCCAAAGATCAGGATTGTAAGTATGGTTTAATGTGAGAAGATCTATTAATAAAGTGTATCCTTTTAATAGATTAAATGAGAAAAATTGTATGATTGTCTTCATAGGTCAAAAAATAACCTTTATACCAGGCCCAAAATTGTTAATAAAATAGATGGCAAGATACTTTATTGTAAGATATGAGATATAAAACACAACCCACACATTTTATACACACACGCTAATCACACATATGGTACATAGCACACAATCAGTTCCACATATGCACATATCATATTATACACATGTCATGCATATGTATGGGCACATCAATTATATGCATGTCCACATCACACACACATGTCAATCACATGTATATGTACATTGCATTCTTCACACACATCACTCACGGGTACATATACATCCTATTCCATACCTGTAAGCCACATAAGCCCTATTGCTGCATCAGAACAACAGCCAGTATCATATTTGATGGTGGGACATTAGAATAGACTACCTTTATCACCACCATTTAACATTGTTCAGGAAGTGCTACTTAATGAAATCAGAGAGAAATTTAAACCAGAGTTCTATACCCTGGTAAGACAAAAGCAGTTATTACTTTCAGATCTACCTGGAAAACCCAACAAAATCCAGTGGAAAAACTCTTAAAAACAGCAAGATAACTGAATAAACTGTTTGGTTACAAAATGAGCATATAAAAAGCAATAGCATTTTAACTTATAAATTAGTATAAAATATTGCAGACACAGAACAATATAAGAAAATGACATAAGCACCTGTGTACCCACCATCTGGCTTAAGAAATAAAAAGCAGCTGATACAGTCGAAGTCCTTGGTATTCTCCTCCTGATCACATCCTTGACTCAGAGGTAATCTTCATCATGAATTTGATGTGTATCATTTTTGTGCAATTTTTAATACAAGCATACCTTTTTTATAGCGCTTCACAGATACTGCATGTTTTTTTTGTTTGTTTGTTTGTTTTTGCGGTACGCGGGCCTTTCACTGTTGTGGCTTCTCCCGTTGTGGAACACAGGCTCCGGACGTGCAGACTCAGCGGCCATGGCTCACGGGCCCAGCCGCTCCGTGGCATGTGGGATCCTCCCGGACCAGGACACGAACCCACGTCCCATGCATCTGCAGGCGGACTCTCAACAACTGCGCCACCAGGGAAGCCCAATACTGCATTTTTTACAGAAGGTTTGTGGCAACCTGTGTTGTCATACGATGGTTAGCACTTTTTAGTAATAAAGTATTTTTAACTTAAAATGTATACTTTGTTTTTTAGACATAATGCTATTGCACACTTAATAGACTACGGTATAGTGTAAACATACCTTTTATATGTACTGGGAAACCATAAAATTTGTGTGAACCCACAATATCTCTGAGGTATGCCTGTGCTTTTATTAAATATATATGTACTTTTAAATTTCATTACTGTTGGTTTGATGACCATCAAAATGCATCCTAATGGAAGGGTTCTCTATCAGCTTGCCTGTTTCGGTCAGCATCATGTCTGCGGGGCTCCCCTGAGTGGATTCATGGGACTCTAGTACATGCAACTCATTGCTGTGTATTAATCCAGTGCATGTATATAGCTCTACTTATCCCATCATTCATGCTGTCATGAACTTTCATGTACATGTTCCTTTTCACAAATGTGAGTGTTCCTCTAGACCCCAGGGGTCTAGGGCATGCACCAGGAACTGGGGGGAATCCGTATCTTCATCTTTTCTAGACAGAACCCAATTGCACTCAATTCTTGTTTGAACCAGAAGCGTATGCAAGTTCTCATTGTTTAATATCCTCTCCCAAGCACTTGTTTTTATTTTTTTATTGGAGTATGGTTGCTTTACAATGTTGTATTAGCCTCCAGTGCACAGCAAAATGAATCAGCCATACACATACAGATATCCCCTCCCTTTTGGACTTCCCTCCCATTTAGGTTACCACAGTGTATTAGGTAGAGTTCCCTGTGCTATACAGTATGTGCCCATCAGTTGTCTACTTTATACATAGTATCAATAATGTATATGTGTCAATCCCAGTCTCCCAATTCCTCCCTCCTCAACCCTTTTCCCCTTGGAACCTATATTTGTTCTCTACTACATTTGTTCTCTATGTCTATGTCTCTATTTCTGCTTTGCAAATAAGATCATCTATACCATTTTTCTAGATTCCACATATATACATTTTTATATGATATTTGCTTTTCTCAGGCACTTGTTTTTATTAATCTAGTTTTTAACTATATCACCAATATATAGAAAATATAATGAAAATAAAATATCCCATTACAATAGCAGTGATAAAGTTGTTAGGAATAAAATTAACATGTCATGTGGGGCAGGAATTATGTGAAGAACACTAAAACACTTTTTTTTAAAGAATACAAAGACGTGAGTAAATAAAGGGTGATAGATACATTTTCTTTAGCTGCAAAGACCTTATAGTGGAGAGATGAAATTTTTATCTAAATTATTCTATGGACTCAAAACCTAAAGTTGTTTCCCCCCAGGTATTTAAAAAGAATATATATAAGAAAGTGTCCATGATTTTTCAAAGAAAAAAAATGTGAAAGGAGGTGAAACTAGTCATACCAGCTTTTAAATTATCTTATTGCACATTTAAAACAGTACAGTGCTAATGTAAGAAAAGAAGATTGGTGACTGAAATGGTGATTCTAGAAAAAGACTCAAGTGTATATGAAAAAAATGGCATCTCAATTATTGGAAAAAAAAATCTATTTTATAAATGTTAATTGGCATTTTCGGCTAACAATTTAGAAGTAAACCAATTTGGATCACTTTGTCCATTATGTCTGTGATCCTGGGCTCAGAAACCGCCGAGAAGGTTTGACTGTATTGAAGTGAAAATCTTTAGTTAAATGATAAAATCTATGTATACAAAGAATAAAATGGGAAAATATTAACAAGGGATTAATCATCAAAGCACACAGAGTTTCTATGGATATAAGAAAAAGATATATATCAATAGAAAAACAATCCAAATTCACAAAAAAGTAATTTATAAAAGAAGAACTGTAACAATGTCAGTAATAAAAAATGCATATTAAAGCAATAATGAGATACCAAAAGATGGCTAAGTTGTGAGAAATAACAATTATAAACTCACAACACACTTTTGGAGGGAAATTCATATATGTTTGAAAAGCCAAATTGTGCACACTCTTTGACACGGAAATTCCATTTCTAGAAACTCATCACCAGGGAAATTGAGACAGGAGTAAATGTGTGGGCAGCAGAGCATGGAATGTGAGCGTGCACACCAGGAGTCAGACAGACCAGAGTTTCAATCCCAGGAAGATGATGTTTAAACCTTGGCCTCTTCATGAGTACAACAGATAGTAATTTATCACTCCCTAGAGTTGTTATGAGAATTAAATGAAGCAATGCATGTTGAACGCTTAACAAAATACCTGACATATTATAAGTGCTCTATAAATTTTCACTATTGTCATTGTCATTACTATTAAGATCTATCCATATTGTGCAGCCCTTCAGTCTTTGAAATGATAGTGTTTATTGACATAGGAAGATGTCTAAGATATAGTATTAAGTAAAAATGCAAATTATAAACAACAATTGTAATATGAAATACTTTTAAAAAAATATACAAAATCTTGCTGCATCAGTGTAAGGGGTGCGGGAGATTAGCCATTTAATACGCATCTACCTAAACGGGCACAAAAATTTTGGAGTAAAAAATGAGCACAAAGAAAGGTATTTTATGACTTTATCTTAAAGATTGAACTTAAAACTTTTGAGAAATTTTATATTTTATTCTTAACAAAATTTAAAATATAATGGTAACTAAGTACTAATTTTAAAAATAGTGAATTCTGAACTGCGTTGACATAATTTTTCCTACAAAGTGTGCATGGACAACAGCTATCAATATTAGGCACTTAGTATATGCAGGCACTTTGTAGGCACAGAGGATACAGCAAACAGTGAATAAAAGAGAGGCTTGAGGACACCTTCAAGATGGTGGAGGAGTAAGACATGATCACCTTCCTCCCCACAAATACATTAGAAATACATCTACACGTGGAACAACTCCTACAGAACACCTACTGAACGCTGGCAGAAGACCTCAGACCTCCCAAAAGGCAAGAAAATCCACACGTACTTGGGTAGGGCAAAAGAAAAAAAAAAAAAAAACAGAGACAAAAGAATGGGGACAGGAGGAGGGAGGGAGCTGTGAAGGAGGAAAAGTTTCCACACACTAGGAGCCCCTTCACTCATGGGGATGGGGGTGGTCAGGGGGGAAGCTTCAGAGCCACGGATGAGAGCACAGCAACAGGGGTGCAGAGGGGCAAAGCACAGAGATACCCCGCACAGAGGATTGGTGCCGACCAGCACTCACCAGCCTGAGAGGCTTGTCTGCTCACCCGCCGGGGCAGCTGGGAGCTGGGAGCTGAGGCTCGGGCTTCAGAGGTCAGATCCCAGGGAGACGACTGGGGTTGGCTGTGTGAACACAGCCTGAAGGGGGCTAGTGCGCCACAGCTAGCCAGGAGGGAGTCTGGGAAAAAGCCTGGACCTGACGGAGAGACAGGAGATGATTGTTTTGGGGTGTGCAAGGAGAGGGGATTCCTGCTCCATGTGCCCACAGACGGCAGAGCACCAACTAAGTGAGCTCCAGAGATGGGTGCTAGCCATGGTGATCAGCTCAGACCCCAGAGACGAGTATGGACCACTAATGCTGCCACCGCTGTACCAAGAAGCCTGTGTGCAAGCGCAGGTCGCTACCCACACCCCATGCCCCGGGAGCCTGTGCAGCCCGCTACTGCCAGGGTCCTGTGATCCAGGGACAACTTCCCGGGAAAACACACAGTGTGCCTCAGGCTATTGCAACATCATGCTGGCCTCTACTGCTGCAGGCTCACCCTGCATTCCAGTTATGACTACTGTACCCTTCCCTCTCCCCGGCCTGAGTGAGCAAGAGAGCCCTAATCAACAGGTGCTTTAACCTCCTCCTGTCTGGGAGGGCAACAGATGTCTCAGGGTGGACTACATTCAGAGATGGGGCCAAAACCAAAGCTGAACCCCAGGAGCTGTGCAAACAAAGAAGAGAAAAGTATATTTCTCCATGCAGCCTCAGGAGCAGCAGATAAAATCCTCACAATCAACTTGATAAACCCTGCATCTGTGGAATACCTGAATAGACAGCGAATGTTCCCAAAATTGAGGCAGTGCCCTTTGGGACCAAATGTAGACATGGGGTTTACTTTCTGCACCTGATTTGTTTTTGGTTTTATGTTTAGCTTAGTTTAGTTTTTAGTGCTTGTTATCACTGGTGGATTTGTTTACTGGTTTGGTTGCTCTCTTCCTTTTTTTTTTCTTTTTTCTCTTTTTGTGAGTGTGTGTGTGTGTTTCTCTGTGTGATATTGTCTGTTTAGGTTTGCTTTTACCATTCGTCCTAGGGTTCTCTCTTTATTTCTGTTTTGTTTATTTTTTTTTTTTTATGACTGTGTGTGTGTATGTTTCTTAGTGTGACTTTGTCTGTTTAGTTTTGCTTTTATCATTTGTTTTGGGGTTCTCTCTGTTCGTTTTTTGTTTGTTTGTTTTTTCTCTTCCTTTTCTTCTGAGCCATGCTATTGGCAGGGTCTTGGTGCCCCAGCCAGCCGTTGGGCCTGAGCCTCCAAGGTGGGAGAGCTGAGTCCAAGACACTGGACCACCACAGACCTCTTGGCCCCATGTAATAGTAATTGGCGAGAGCTCTCCCAGAGATCTCTGTCTCAACACTAAGACCCAGCTGCACCCAATGGCAAGCAAGCTACAGTGTTGGACGCCCCATGCCAAACAACTAGCAAGACAGGAACACAACCCCACCCATTAGCAGAGAAACTACCTAAAGTCATACTAAGTTCACAGACACTCCAAAACACACCACCGATGCAGCCCTGCCCACCAAAAGGACAAGATCCAGCCCCACTCATCAGAACACAGGTACCAATCCCCCCAACAAGGAAGCCAACACAACACACTGAACAACCTCACCCACTGGGGGCAGACACCAAAAATAACATGAACTACGAACCTTCAGTCTGCAAAAAGAAGACCCCAAACACAGTAAGTTAAACAAAATGAGAAGACAGAAAAGTAATCAGCAGATGAAGGAGCAAGGTAAAAACCCACCAGACCAAACAAAGGAAGAGGAAATAGGCAGTCTACCTGAAAAAGAATTCAGAGTAATGATAGTAAAGATGATCCACAATCTCAGAAATAGAATGGAGAAAATACAAGAAATGTTTAACAAGGACCTAGAAGAACTAAAGAGCAAACAAACAATGATGAACAAAACATAAATGAAATTAAAAATTCTCTAAAAATAATCAATAGCAGAATAACTGAGGCAGAAGAATGGATAAGTGACCTGGAAGATAAAACAGTGGAAATAACTGCCACAGAGCAGAGTAAGGAAAAAAAATGAAAAAATTGAGGACAGTCTCAGAGACCTCTGGGAAAACATTAAACGCACCAATGTTCGAATTATAAGAGACTCAGAAGAAGAGGAGAAAAAGAAAGGGTCTGAGAAAATATTTGAAGAGATTGTAGTCAAAAACTTTGCTAACATGGGAAAGGAAATACTCAATCAAGTCCAGGAAGTGCAAAGATTCCCATACAGGATAAATCCAAGGAGAAACACACCAAGACACATATTAATCAAACTATCAAAAATTAAATGCAAAGAAAAAATATTAAAAGCAGCAAGGGAAAAGCAACAAATAACATATAAGGGAATCCCCATAAGGATAACAGCTGATAATTCAGCAGAAACTCTGCAAACCAGAAGGGAGTGGCAGGACATACTTAAAGTGATGAAAGGGAAAAACCTACAACCAAAATTACTCAACCCAGCAAGGATCTCTTTCAGATTTGATGGAGAAATTAAAATCTTTACAGACAAGTAAAAGTTAAGAAAATTCAGCACCACAAAACCAGCTTTACAACAAATGCTAAATGAACTTCTCTAGGCAGCAAACACAAGAGAAGGAAAAGGCCTACAAAAACAAACCCAAAACAATTAAGAAAATAGTAATAGGAACATACATATCAATAATTACCTTAAATGTAAATGAATTAAATGCTCCCACCCAAAAGACACAGACTGGCTGAATGGATACCAAAACAAGACCCATATATATGTTGTCTACAAGAGACCCACTTCAGACCTAGGGACACATACAGACTGAAAGTGGGGGGATGGAAAAAGATATCCCATGCAAATGGAAATCAAAAGAAAACTGAAGTAGCATTACTCCTATCAGATAAAATAGACTTTAAAGTAAACACTATTACAAGAGACAAAGAAGGACACTACATAATGATCAAGGGATCAATCCAAGAAGAAGATATAACAATTGTAAATATTTATGCACCCAATATAGGAGCACCTCAATACATAAGGCAAAAGCTAACAGCCATAAAAGGGGAAATTGACAGTGACACAATCATAATAGGGGACTTTAACACCCTGCTTTCACCAATGGACATCCAGACAGAAAATTAATAAGGAAACACAAGTTTTAAATGATACATTAAACAAGATGGACTTAATTGATATTTATAGGACATTCCATCCAATAACAACAAAATACACTTTCTTCTCAATTGCTCATGGAACATTCTCCAGGACAGATCATATCTTGGGTCACAGATCAAGCCTTGGTAAATTTAAGAAAATTGAAATCATATCAACTATCTTTTCTGACCACAACACTATGAGACTAGATATCAATTACAGGAAAATACCTGTAAAAAACACAAACACATGGAGGTTAAACAATACACTACTTAATAACCAAGAGATGATTGAAGAAATCAAAGAGGAAATCAAAAAATACCTAGAAACAAATGACAATGAGAACACACGGCCCAAAACCTGTGGGATGCAGCAAAAGCAGTTCTAAGAGTGAAGTTTATAGCAACACAATCCTACCTCAAGAAACAAGAAAAATCTCAAATAAACGACCTAACCTTACACCTCAAGCAATTAGAGAAAGAAGAACAAAAAAGCCCCAAATTTAGCAGAAGGAAAGAAATCATAAAGATCAGATCAGAAATAAATGAAAAAGAAATGAAGGAAACAATAGTGAAGATCAATAAAACTAAAAGCTGGTTCTTTGAGAAGATAAACAAAATTGATAAAGCATTGGCCAGACTCATCAAGAAAAAAAGGGAGAAGACTCATATCAACAGAATTAGAAATGAAAAAGGAGAAGTAACAACTGACACTGCAGAAATAAAAACAATTATGAGCAACTACTACAAGCAACTATATGCCAATAAGATGGACAACCAGGAAAAAATGGAGAAATTCTTAGGAAAGTAACCTTCCAAGAACCAGGAAGTAATAGAAAATATGAACAGACAATTCACAAGCACTGAAATTGAAACTGTGATTAAAAATCTTCCAACAAAGAAAAACCCAGGGCCAGATGGCTTCACAGGAGAATTCTATCAAACATTTAGAGAAGAGTTAACACCCATCCTTCTCAAACTTTCCAAAATATAGCAGAGAGTGGAACACTCCCAAACTCATTCTATGAGGACACCATCACCCTGATACCAAAACCAGAAAAAGATGTCACAAAAAAAGAAAACTGCAGGCCAATATCATTGATGAACATAGATGCAAAAATCCTCAACAAAATACTAGCAAACAGAAACCAGCAGCACATTAAAAGGATCATACACCATGATCAAGTGGGGTTTATCCCAGCAATGCAAGGGTTCTTCAGTATATGCAAATCAATCAATGTGATACACCATATTAACAAATTGAAGTATAAAGACCATGTGATAATCTCAGTAGATGCAGAAAAAGCTTTCAAAAAAATTCAGCACCCATTTATGATAAAAACTTTCCAGAAAAGAGGCATAGAGGGAACTTACCTCAACATAATAAAAGCCATATATGACAAACCCACAGCCAACATCATTCTCAATGGTGAAAAACTGAACCATTTCCTCTAAGATCAGGAACAAGACAAAGTTGCCCACTCTCACCACTATTATTCCAGATAGTTTTGGAAGTTTCAGCCATGGCAATCAGAGAAGCAAAAGAAATAAAAGGAATACAAATCGGAAAAGAAGAAGCAAAACTGTCACTCTTTGCAGGTGACATAGAGAATCCTAAAGATGCTACCAGAAAACTACTAGGACTAATCAATGAATTTGGTAAAGTAGCAGGATACAAAATTTATGCACAGAAGTCTCTTACATTCCTATACACTAACGATGAAAAATCTGAAAGAGAAATTTAGGAAAGACTCCCATTTACCATTGCAACAAAAAGAATAAAATACCTAGGAATAAACCTATCTAAGGAGATAAAAGACCTGTATGCAGAAAACTATAAGACATTGATGAAAGAAATTAAAGACCATAGAAACAGATGGAGAGATTCTTCTTGGACTGGAAGAATCAACACTGTGAAAATGACTATACTACCCAAAGCAATCTACAGATTCAATGCAATCCCTATCAAACTACCACTGGCATTTTTCACAGAACTAGAACAAAAAATTTCACAATTTGTATGGAAACACAAAACACCCCAAATAGCCAAAGCAATCTTGAGAAAGAAAAACGGAGCTGGAGGAATCAGGCTCCCTGACTTTGGACTATACTACAAAGCTACAGTAATCAAGACAGTATGGTACTGGCACAAAAACAGATATGTAGATCAATGGAACAGGATAGAAAACCCAGAGATAAACCCACACACATATGGTCACCTTATCTTTTCTAAAGGAGGCAAGAATATACAATGGAGAAAAGACAGCCTCTTCAATAAGTGGTGCTGGGAAAACTGGACAGCTACATGTAAAAGAATGAAATTAGAACACTCCCTAACACCATACACAAGAATAAACTCAAAATGGATTAAAGACTTAAATGTAAGGCCAGAGACTATAAGATATAAAACTCTTAGAGGAAAACATAGGCAGAACACTGTATGACATAAATCACAGCAAGATCCTTTGTGACACACCTCATAGAAAAATGGAAATAAAAAGAAAATAAACAAATGGGACCTAATGAAACTTAAATGCTTTTTCACAGCAAAGGAAAACAGAAACAGGACGAAAAGACAACCCTCAGAATGGGAGAAAATATTTGCAAACGAAGCAAGTGACAAAGGATTAATCTCCAAGATATACAAGCAGCTCATGCAGCTCAATATCAAAAGGACAAACAACCCAATCCAAAATCCTAAATAAACATTTCTCCAAAGAAGACATACAGATTGCCAGCAAACACATGAAGGATGCTTAACATCACTAATCATTAGAGAAATGCAAATCAAAACTACAATGAAGTATCTCCTCACACCAGTCAGAATGGCCATCATGAAAAAATCTACAAACAATAAATGCTGGAGAGGGTGTGCAGAAAAGGGAATCGTCTTGTACTGTTGGTGGGAATGTAAGTTGATACAGCCACTATGGAGAACAATATGGAGGTTCCTTAAAAAACTAAAAATAGAACTACCATATGACTCAGCAATCCCACTACTGGGCATATACCCTGAGAAAACCATAATTCAAAAGAAGACATGTACCAGAATATTCATTGCAGCACTATTTACAATAGCCAGGACATGGAAGCAACCTAAGTGTCCATCAACAGATGAATGCATAAAGAAAATGTGTCGTATATATACAATGGAATATTACTCAGCCATAAAAATAAATGAAATTGAGTTATTTGTAGTGAGATGGATGAAGCTAGAGTCTGTCATACAGAGTGAAGTAAGTCAGAAAGAGAATAGCAAATACTGTATGCTAACACACATATATGGAATCTAAAAAACAATGGTTCTGATGAATCTAGTGGCAGGGCAGGAATAAAGATGCAGACATAGAGAATGGACTTGAGGACACGGGGAGGGGAATGGTAAGCCGGGGCAAAGTGAGAGAGTAGCATTGACATATATACACTACCAAATATAAAGTATAAAGCTAGTGGGTCGCAGCTGCATAGCAAGGGAGATCAGCTCAGTGCTTTGTGACCACCTAGATGGGTGGGATAGGGAGGGTGAGAGGGAGGTGCAAGAGGGATGGGATATATGTATACATATAGCTGATTCACTTTGTTGTGCAGTAGAAACTAACACAACATTGTAAAGCAATTATACTCCAATAAAGATGTTAAGAAAATAAAAATAAATACATAAAAATAAAATTAAAGGAAAAAAAAGAAAGGCTTACCTGGAGTTCACTTTCTGGAGGGGAAGACAGATGGGAGCAAATCAACAAACAAAAAGGTAAGTGCTAGGAGGAGAAGAGTTCCTGATGAGGGATATAGAAGGTCACTGGATAGAGGAAAGGGAAGCCCTGTCTTATAATGGGAAATCAAGAGATGACTTGCAGAAAATGGGGAGGTTGCCTGAGGAAAGGGAGCTCCAGGCAGGAGGACGGGCTGGTGCAAGGGCCAGGGGCCAGGACTGAGTCAGATGTGTTTGAGGAGCAGCTGTGGTGCCCACGTGCTTAGACCAGCCTGGGGAGACAGGGAGGAATGCACACTGTGCATTCATGGGAAAAAGGGGCAGAAACTCAAGAGAGAAGGGTCATCTGGATGCAGAGTGGAAGAGGCATCTCAGGGAGGAGGGAGAGATGACTCCATGCTGAGAGAAATACATTAAGGACTGAGAAAGACCATTTGGGTTGGAGCCTGGAAGTCAGTGGACAAGGGCATCTTCCCTGGAGCCATGGTGAAGAAAGCCTTGTTGCCATGAGAGAGGAAGTGGGGATAAGAGTGGACAATTCTTTAGTGAGTTATCCTGTAAAGAGGAGCTGAGAAATGAGACAGAACCTAGAGATAAGAGTGAGTCAAATGGACTTCCCTGGTGGCACAGTGGTTGAAAGTCCACCTGCCAATGCAGGGGACATGGGTTCGAGCCCTGGTCCGGGAAGATCCCACATGCCGTGGAGCAATGAAGCCTGTGCGCCACAATTACTGAGCCTGCACTCTAGAGCCCACGAGCCACAACTTCTCAGCCTGTGTGCCACAACTACTGAAGCCCATGTTCCTAGAGCCCTTATTTGCAACAAGAGAAGCCCCTGCTCGCAGCAACTAGAGAAAGCCTACGTGCAGCAACAAAGACCAAATGCAGCCAAAAATAAGTAAATTAATTTTAAAAAAAGAGTGAGCCAAGGAAAGGAAATTTGGGGGGCGAATAGGAGAAATAGGAATATGTTTGCCTCATACTCATGGGAATGATCCAGTGGAGAGAGGAAAAGTGATGTTGTGGAGACAGAACACAGCTGGAGTGACATCCCAGAGCAGTGGGAGGGATTGGATCCAGGGCCCAGTGCTGGCTGGCTTTAGCTGAGACTGTGGACCCTTCACCTACTGAATTTTTTTCCTCAAGTCTGGCTGCACCTAAGAATCACCTGGGGGACTTAGAAAAAACATCAGTGCCCAGCCACATCTCAGATCATTTAGAGCAGTGCATTGATTTAATGAAATTAGGCATCTTCTGCCATATTTCCAGTTCTGCCTTAGAATCAATATGTATTTTATTTGAACAACCCAGAGTCAGTGAGAGAGACTGCCCAAAAAAGATTCCCAATTGACGGGCCATGTTATTGGGGAGGGAGGCTCAGTGAGCATCAATTTCATTAGTGATCATTTCATTAGTTGATTTTTGTGGTTATTGTTAGTTATGGCATTTACTTTCTTTTAAAATATTTTGATTACAAGGAATCAGGTAATAAACTAGGAAATATATATATTCCTAGTTTATTATTATTAAAGTAAGAATAACAACATATTCTTTATATTCATCATATAATATACATATTATATAATGTATAATAAATAATGTTATTATACATTAACATTAGTTTTTGCTGGATAGGGGAATTACTGATCATATTTTCTTTCCACTTTTAACAGCTTTTGCCATGAGCATATATAACGTTCATCACCAGAATAAAACCCAAATGAACCTATTTTTATTAAAAAGAAAGAAAGTATGGTGGTTCCTCAAAAAATTAAAAATAGAATTATCATATGATCACCCAGCAATTCCAGTTCTGGGTATATATTCAAAAGAATTGAAAGTAGGTTCTCAAAGAGATATCTGTACACCCATATTCATAGCAGTATTATATATATATTTTTCATTATGCCCAAAAGGAGGAAGCAACCCAAGTGTTCATCAACAGATGATGGATAAATAAAATGTGGTCAACAGATACAATGGAGTATTATTCAGTTTAAAAAAAAGAAATTCTGACACAGGCTACAATGTGGATAAACCTTGGGGACTTTATGCTCAGTGAAATAAGCCAGGACAAAATACTGTATGAGTCCACTTACATGAGGTATGTAGAGCAGTCCAATGCACAAAACAGAGACTAAAATGATGGTTGCCTGGGGCTGCAGGGGAAAAGGGAGTGTAAAGCTGTTATTTAATGGGTACAGATTCAGTTCAGCAAAATAAAAAAGGCCTGGAGATCGGTTGTGCAACAATATGAATATACTTAACACTATGGAACTGTACACTTAAAAATGGTTTAGATGGTGAATTTTGTGTTATGTGTATTCTATCACAATTAAAAATCTAAAAAAGAAAGGAAAAAGAAGGAAAGTGTTAGCTAGCTGTGTTTCGGGGAAGTGACTGTGCCTGAAGGTTCAGTTGGCACTGGGACATGGGAATTCTACAGATGTCCTCTGAAGGTCACCTTTAGTTTTGTGAATCTGTAAAATGTTAGAGTTCTTTCCTCACATCCAAAAAGAATTCAATTAATTAAAAGGATTTTCATAACATGATTTTTAACCTATAGTTTGAGTTTAGAGCCAGAGTACTTCAAGAGCCTCCTATGAATACAAGTTTTAAGATTTTGGTGAGTTCAGTCAGAGGGAAAAAAATGGATTTTTTGGGATTCATTTTCAATGTAATCTATTTTTCCAGTCTCTGGTGTACAGCGTGATTCATTTCAAAGGGGCTCTATTTCAGGCAATGTGACTTTAAGTAGGACTTACACAAAAGGAAGCCACCGCATCTAATTTATCATTCAGGAACCCGAACTTTGTAATTATGTGGCCAACCATTTCCAATCATGAGTCAGTTGTGAATCTAAATAGAAGAGTTCACCCACTGCAATTATATAAGTTCCTCTTATTGGGAAGGTGGTAATTACTTTTATAGTCCTCATCATTGGCTCTCTTTCAAACTTCAGAGGAAACTTCTGTTTGAGATGCTCAATCAAACTTCCAGGCTCCACAGTCTGCTGGTTAACATCATGGATGGACCACCTCAGGACTGGAAGCACGATGGGTCTTCTCACCAAGGCATGAGGATGAGGTTCCCACTGGCTTCCCATCGCAGTACCTGGAGCATAGACATTATTCAGGGGCTGCTCTTGAAAAAATGTATCCTCAAGAGGCCACACTCCAGTCTGTTATATATTGGAGCTTCAGACTAGGCACCAGCACAGTTTTTGTAGATTACGGGTTCCTGCTTGTTTGTGTGTTTTTTTAAAAGTCAGTTACTGAAACTTCAAAAGTAATAATGCTCCAAGTAAAACTCCAAACTCTGCAGAATAGTCTAAATAGTCAAAGTTAAAATGTTCCCACTCCTTCTAACTACCCATGAGGTAATCATCATTAACAGTTAGGTATGTTTTTCTCCCATACTCTTTTCTTTGCTTATACAAAAATATATATGAGTATTCATTTTATGTTTACCACATCATACTAAGCATGGTATTTATTAATTTGCTTTTTTCACTTAACTATATCATCTCCTATGAACTGAATGCTTGTGTCTCCCCCCAGATCATATGTTGAAGCCTTAACCCCCATTGTGATGGTATTTGGAGATGAGGCCCGTGGGAGGTGATTAGGTTTAGATGAGGTTATGAGGGTAGGGCTCCAGTGATGGGATTAGTGCCCTTATAAAGAAATGAAAGGACAGGAGCTTTCTCTCATAAAAAGGAGGTCAACTGCATGCTTTGAGGAGAACTTTCATGTGAGTCACATGGTCTCTCCCCCCCCTGACTTGGGGACATCTTCAGGCCAGGGCAGCTCCTCATGCACTTGCTGTGAAGACCAAGTTACGGCAGGTGTATCGAGGCAAAGGGCAAGAGCACAGGACCCGAGGTAACTGTTATCCTCTGAGGATACTCCCTGAGGAGTCAGGGTCCAGCATCCACGTGTCCAAGAAAGAAGTCAATGAAAAGGGTATGTCATAGCATTTGGAAATAACGTGTCTTAAATATAGAGGAAAGCAGTGATTGGTAAGGCCTGGGAGGGCAACCCTATTTCTTCTAATACAAGACCCTGTTTATTTTAAGACACACCCTGATTTCAGAGATGGTAATTTTAAAAACATGCACCTTTAAATCACTACTTTCAATGATCTACCTTATACTTGGGGGGAAAAAAATAAAGAGATAAAACCAAGAACTATTTGAGTTGACATTATGAAAAGATTTATCGGCAAACAAGCACATTATTGAAATACACAGCCCTGATTTTCTAAAATTTCTCATCAGGTGAGCAGGGCTCTTTAGATTTTAGCTTTCTGGTTCATGCTGCTCATGATTGCCCTCCATGAATTTTAGCTGTTAGCAGGATCCACAGATCTCCTAATTTCAACGTGGCAATACGATGGACCACTGTTACATTTTGTGAAATAAATTGCCAACCTGTCCTGAATTACTCCTAGAATGATTTAGCTATACAGAACCATAAAATTCAGGACCATACTCCAAAAAAAAAAAAAAAATTTTTTTTATCAGGGCTTTATTTTAGGTAAAAAAGAAATTTCTTTTTTGCTACTGAACTATAGTAGACTAATGATGACTGCTCATGTCCTTGAACATCATAAAGGTCGTGGGTGGTTTTCCCTAGGTGGTATGCCCACAGCCAAACAAATTTTGCGGTAACTACTTGCCCATGTCTTTTTCAGTCTCCACAATGAATTGCATCATCTGACTTCCAAACCAGGAAGTACTAAATTAATCTCCCTTTCCACACCCCCCAACCCCACCTCCTGTTCCAGTAATTAGGTGGCCCTGGCAAAATTGTGAAATAAATGAAGAGTGTCTCCATGGGCCTCTTCTCCTTCTCTTTTCAAATCTTCTTTATCGTTAGTCCTAATTTTTACCTTGATTCTCTAGACCCTCTGACATCCCACAATCGCTGGCATTTTCCTCCCTTCACTTTCCTGTTCACTTCTCATCAACCTCAACCTCCTGTCCTAGCCCTCGGCTCTTCTCCTGCTGGATGCTTCCAGCAAAGGTGTAAATGGTTTGATGCCTCAGAGTAACATCATGTGTTTCCTCTGCCAGAAAATGGTTCTATTTAACAAAAGAGATTAATAGAATGACCTAGTAGTTCTCAGCACTGTCTGCACATTAGAGTCACCTGAAGCACTTTTAAAAATTATCAAATGTCTATGCCCCCATCGATAGATGGTCTGATTTAATAAGTCCAGGGTAGGACCCAGATATCAGTATCTTGAAAATTCCTCTCCACACAACTCAAATGTAGAAGCAGGAATTGGAAATCACTACTTATCCCAAGAGAGGGAGAACTAGGTTGACTGCAGGCCGGCCCCATGGTGAGTCAGACAGGAGACCCAGGATCAGAAGGGTGCCTCCAATCTCACCATGCTGGCAACTGGCTACTTCAGCCAAACACCTATTCGTATCCTTGTTGTTTATTGATAGAAGTAATTTCCTACAGGTCTCTTTTAATGACAAAAAATCAAAGTTTGCAGAAATTCTCTTTCTCTGACCAACTTCCCCAACCAAGATCTTTGAGTTGGCAAAAATATGGTCAGTCCCGGGCTTCCCTGGTGGCACAGTGGTTGAGAGTCCACCTGCCGATGCAGGGGATGCGGGTTCGTGCCCCGGTCCGGGAAGATCCCACATGCCGCGGAGCGGCTGGGCCTGTGAGCCATGGCTGCTGAGCCTGCGTGTCCGGAGACTGTGCTCCGCAGTGGGAGAGGCCACAGCGGTGAAAGGCCCGCGTACCGCAAAAAAAAAAAAAAAAAAAAATATGGTCAGTCCCATGACACATTACCTTCTAAGAGTTCTGTCTCTTCCGAGACTCTGGCCATTCCATCTCTCATGCTCAGGGGAGCACAGACCTATCTTCTGAGCTCCTAAAAGAAGCAAATTCCAAACGTTTTTTCTTTGGTTTATCCCTCTTATCCCCGAAATGGGCAAAAAAACAGACATGGTTCAGAGTAAGAGAGACAAGTGGATCTCAACGGAAACCCCTAGAAAACAGATATTAACAACATGACAAGAAGTACAGTGAAGGAAAAGGAAGTTTAACTTTCTCAGCACCTCTAATTTCATCAGACATATACAAAGTTATGTAAGCAGATTTGCCTTACTTTCAGTGACCTGTCACATTTGCTAAGCGTCATATTATTTCTTCAATAGGAGATGGCTTGAAATTTTCTTTCCACTGTCTGTGTCAGCCCTACTACCACAGTACATGAAAGTAAAACATGGTAAAGCTGAATTCTTTTTCACGTGATCTGAAGAAATTTTATATTCTGGATTTCCCTGCTAATTGACATTATTTGTGACCCATACTGATCCGTTTTAAAATTAGAATTACACACCATCCTGGATCAGCATGAACTGACAGTGTTGGTGACATGGCATTGCAGTCTTGGAATGTTTCCTTGGAGGTGAACGTGCTTAATGGCCCCAGTCAGGAAAACATGATAGGTGTTAAATGATCATGTATTAAGTCCATGTATCCTAAAAGCATCCACGTGTAAACATTAAGAACAGAAAGAGCTCCCAGAAAAAAACCAAATGAAAACATAAGGAAGAAGATTTCAAAGGGGGGAAAAAAAAGCTTTCTCCATGGTCTGAAACCTTTTGGCTCATTTTCAAATGTTTTATGAATTTCTGAAAGAGCCATTTTATAAAGAACCTTTTCTATGTTATTGCTCTGCTATATCTTCTATGGCCACTCTTGACTTGGTGCTAGAAGCTGTCACAAAAATATATGCTTGTAGCTTCTCTTAAAATTTGTGCAGTTGAGCTGGGTGAGTTTGGAGGAACTTAACTGTTAAGAATATTGGCTTTAAAAAGTCATACTGATAATAGCAACAGATTGTCAAACTTTTGAGCCTAAGTAAAGTCAAGGGAAAGAAAAATGAGACCTTTACACCATCTCGTGGCTTGGGGCCTACAAAACTTGTCAAAATATGATATGTTGTGATGAAGGCATTTGCTCTGCGAGTATATTTATTGCTCAACCTGTCCCACTTTTCTCCCATCCTCCCTGAAGTTAGAGAAAGGGGAGAAACACACTTATATTACAGCTCTCACAGTTTGGATTGAATAGATGTGTTTCCTGTGTTCTCCTCCCAGACAAATCAGTTCATGCTCTGATCATGGCCTACGTGTTCGTTTCAGCTCTTTGTTTACGTTGACCCTGTGCATTGTACTCTGTGATCTGGGTCCTTTTCTTTGCAAGCACTTTGGTTGTTAAAGGTGTGTGTAGGTGTTTCAGGGACACGTAATGAATGAGCAAGCTAAATTAGTGAGCTTTGGGGAGGATAAACCAACCAAGTTCAAAGGGAAGGGAAACAGCAGAGTCCATTTGAACATCAGGAAGAGAATCACCAAGCCTGGCCCTGGTCCCCACTACCAACGTCCTTAGTCTTCGTCTCAGTAAAACATCATCAAAGAGACTTTCCAATATTTAGATTCCTGACACTGTAAGCTGATTAATCCAAGAGCATCTGATTGCTCATTCTTGTCACTTTTTTCTTTCTCTTTTTTTTTTTTTGACAGGTACGCGGGCCTGTCACTGTTGTGGCCTCTCCTGTTGCGGAGCACAGGCTCTGGACGCGCAGGCTCAGCGGCCATGGCTCACAGGCCCACCTGCTCCACAGCACGTGGGATCTTCCCGGACCGGGGCACGAACCTGTGTCCCCTGCATCGCCAGGCAGACTCTCAACCACTGCACCACCAGGGAAGCCCAACTTTTTTCTTTCTAATTACCAATCTCTTCTTTGTCTTCAATGGGAATTTTCTCCTCTATTACCTGAGCTGAACGTGCCATCCATTTTAAATGCTCTTTTGTAACCTCAAGTGTAAATCACATGGGAGGGAGTGGGGACTCTGAATAAGTTAGGTGTTCCTGGAGTTTCTAAACAATCATGCTTGACATCTGAATAGCAGGTTACAGTTTACAAAGCACTTTTACACCCAATATGTTGATTCTTACCGTGACCCTATGAAGTAGACAAGGTAGCCACTGGAGAAACTGAGGCCCAGGGCGGTTTGTCCAAGATCGCATGGTGCCTGATATTACCTGTGCCCAGTGCCCTTTTCACTATGCCAGTCTCCCAACGCAATAAGGCAGAAGAGTCTGACAGTTTGATGGCTGCTTTTTATTAACATCCTGCTGAAGGTCCAGGAGCAGAGACAGAGTAGACCCATGAGTTACTACATCAGAGATCTTTATTTCACTTTCCCTGAACCTAACAGAACTTTTTCCTCTTTGGCAATGGATAAGAATTTTATCCATTGATAAAAAAAATTAAACTTGTACTGAATTAAAAACACACAAACACGGTTAGACTCAGTCATCTGTGGAAGAACACATTTCATCAGTGTTTCAGCTACAGCCTTCTGAAACAGTCATTGTTCTCATAAAAATTCACAGTGAATTCACCCCACACTTCCTGCCAGCAGGACTTCTAACCATTCCCACTGTCACTGGTAGAATGCACAGAATCTGCTTCTACTAAATGTGCTCTAAGTTCACCAAAAAGCAATGTTTCCTATAGAAAATTAAAATGAGGAGAAAGAGGTCAACCCTACTATGCTTCCTGTTCAGTTTACCAGCTACTTTTCACCAAGCCTGCCCAGGCATGCAGAAGTACAAAGCCTGCCCATCAACCCACGGGTGTGAGCAAATAGGCTTCATATCCAAGTCAGGACCCAAAGGAACCACATCAGGATAAGACCACGGGCTGGGCTAACAGGATGAGCTGTCATGTGAATACATATAAGCTCTAACTCTCCAAAAGAGCAATTGCTCAGACACAGAATAAGAAGACATGAATCCACAGGAGTAAGTGGGAGAAAAAAATCCAGGATTTCAAGTCGACAGTGAAATCACAGTAAGAGGCAGTATCCTGTGATCGAACACAGCATCGTTCTGCCTGAATGGAAGTTGTGTGTCCTGAACACAGAAAGTGGTCCTTCTTTCCCAACAGGACCTGAAAAACTGTGCTTGAGGGCTGGGTTCGCTTTTCGGTGTCCCTTTTAGGAGCAATACAGTCAAGACAGGAGGCATTCAGTGAAAGAACCAAGCTCATCAGGTCATGCCTGGTACGTTGGCGATGATAAATATTTATTGAATGACTGATACACGAGAAGTAAATATGAGGGACTGTTGAAGGAATTGGACCTGCTCATTCTGGTCAGTACAAGACTTGGGGAAAATCAATAAAGAAATGATGCACTCAGGTCCTCTGAGAAGCCGATGCCAAGGCATGTGTAACATGCAAGGATTTTATTAGGGGAAGTAGCCTGCAGCTCCATAGCTTAGGTAAATACACAATACAAGACAAATGATGCCCATGGATTATTTACACATGTGCTTAATTTTTTAAATTTTAGGATTTTCTATTTAATTTTTTGTTTATGATTTTTAGCTAAATTTTACTGAGGCCAAAGACCATATATTGTATAATTTTGATGTTTTGAATTTTGTTGAGATGTTCTTTCAGCACTGCATATGAACATTTTGGGTAAATATTTCTCAGGTATTTACCAAAAAGTGATGAGTAATATAGTATCGTTGTAGTGCAGTGTTGTTTATGTGACAACTACTTCATATTTGTTACTCATGTTGTTCCTATCTCTGTATCCTTTTGTCTCCACTATGTGTGCTATATCGTTCCTGAGAGAAGTTGTTAAAACCTCTGTGATTGCACGTGTCTAGTTTTCCTTTCAGTTTTGTCAATTTTTGCTTTTTATATTTTGAAGCTATGGTATCAGGTACATACTATTTGTTTTACCTTCCTGGTGGATTGATCTTTTTTCTTTATAAAATGTTTCATTTTATCTCTAGTAGCATCTTAACTTAAAAACTGCTTTAATACTAATATACCCACAAAAGCTTTTTGGGGGGAGGGGTTGTCAGTATTAATATGGTCTATTTTTTCCATCCTTTTCTTTCAGCTGTTGTCTGTTCCTATATTTCAAGTTGGCCTTTTGTAAACAGTATTAGTTAGGTTTTATTTTCTTAATACAGTCTTATAATATTTTTTATGAAACTATTTGATCATTTTCATTTAATGTAATTACTGATATATTTTGATCTATAGATACCACCTTCTATTTGTTTTCTATTTGTCCCAGTTGTTTATGTTTCTTTTCCTGTCCTTTATTGCTTATTTTGGAATTCTCATATATTTTTAAATTATTCCATTTATTCTCTATTACTTTTCTAGTTGTATATTTTCTACTATTCTTTTATTCTTACTCTAGGGATTACAAGGTATATCCTTAATTTATTAAAGTCTACAATAACTTAGTAGTGATGAATTATTACATTAGTACTGTATTAGTCTAATTCCTGGACAATGAAAGCACATTAGAAAAGTTTAACTTTTAACATTTACAACGTACTATCTTTTGTGTTGTTGTCATTGTATATTTAATTTCACACATATTTTAAACTTTACAAGATATTATTATTATTGTTTTACATGGTTAGTATTCATTTGGATTTATTCACATTTTATAATTCTTTTCTTTTTATGTCTTCCTACATTTCCTTGCTTTTGGTTCGGATCATATTTCTTCTCCCTGAAAAAAATTATTTTAGGTTAGTACAGGTCTGCTGGTGAAACATATTTATTTTATCTTTAACTTTGAAGGATATTTTCATGGGGCATTGAATTCTGTGGTGGCACTTACTTTCTTTCAGTACTTTAAATGTCATTACTTTGTGTTTGGGCTTCAGTTGATTATAGTAAGCAGTCAATTGTCCATCTTCTTGTTTTGGGGAAGATAATATGTTTTTCCATTCTCTGGCTGCTTTTAAGATTTTCTCATTGTTTTTGGGTTTCAGCTGTGACGTGCTTAAATGTAATTTTTTATGTATTTTAATTGCTGAGCTTATATTATTTTTTAAATCTATAGTTTGATTTCTTTCATCAATTTCAGAAAAATTCTCAGCTATTACTTCTTCAAATATTACTTCTGTCTTATTCTCTCTCTCCACCATTTCTGAGATTCCAGTTATACATATGATAGGCCTTTTCATCAGGTCCCATAACTCTTATTTCTTACCCTCTTTTTCATTATTTCCTCTTTTTTCCTCTCTGTGATTCTGTATGGACATTTTTTTAAAGACATGTCTTCTACATCACTAATTCTCTTTCTAGCTCTGTATAATCTGCTTCTGAAATTCATCTGTTTAGATCTTAGTTTCAGTTATTGTATGTTTTAGTCCTAGAATTTCTTTTTGATTTTATTTGAATAGATTTCAGTTCTCTGATGAAGTTCTCCATATTATCATCTATTTTCTTGAAACTTATTAATAACTGTTAAAGTCCACATTTCTTAACTCCCTTTTGCTTGGATCACCTGTGGGTATATTTCTATTGTATTTCATTGTCTTTGTCCTGCCTTTTGATATATCCTATCTTTTGATATGCCTTACAATTTTTTATTGAATGCTGGAAATTCATATATATTTATACACGTTATGAGAAATTGTAGAGGCTCGGGATAGTGTCACCTTCCTCTGGAGAGGTTTCTCTTTCACTTCTGATAGGCAAAGAGGGTAGGAACATATCACTTTTATCTAATTGGGGATTAAATTGATTATAGTCTAATTGTTCACTCTTTGTAAGGTCTAGTCTATTTATGGTTTGCCCTTACTTCTAGGGTATAGTCCCTTCAGGGGTCCCAACTGAAAACCTGCAATATTTTCCAGGACTCCACCACTTTGTCACAGATTCAGTCCTCATTTTTATTTCCCCAACACCATGCCAATGGCTCTACTTAGTTTCTTACCTTGGTAAGCATCTTTGGTCATCTCAGTTTTCCCACATTTTTGGCCTGCACACCTCACAGTCAGAGAATGTTCTGAGGGAGAAGTGGCTCAGACTCTTGTGCTTAGTTTGCTTTACTTTCCTTTATCCAGTCTTTCAAGCACTGGATCCTTTGATTGGCCCATGTGTCAAACCTCCTTCTCCTTCCTCATATAAAGATGCCAGTCATTGGATTTAGGGCCCTCTTTAAATCCAGGATGATCTCATACTGAGATTCTTAACTAATTACATCTGCAAAGACCTTATTTCCAAGGAAGGCCACATTCACATGTATCTGGGGTTAAGACTTAGACCTATCTTTGGGGGGACACTCTTCAATCCACTGCACCTACATAAAAGTTAAGCAATGACAGAACAACTGTGACAACAAATATGCCCTCCTGTGCTACACAGGAAGAGCATGGTAGGTGCCCAAGAATCACACCCTCCTTAGACTGTCTACAGAAACTTGAAAATTTCTTATAGGAAAAGTGCTGGATGATGTTTCACTTCTTACTGAGATCAGTTTAACTAGGAGGCTGGTCTCACATCAGATGGAGGGGCTTCCTCAGCCTCATCTACTTCAAACTGTGGCGGCTCCTCACAAGGCTGGATGTGGTTCTACCACATACTGCACAGAACAGTGATTTCATCCAAGAAGAAAAGGCACCTGCAAGCCAGGCGCCAGGCCTGGCCTAAGAGCAAAACCCAACCTCGTGCCTTATCTCTTACGAACACCTACTGTTATGGGTTGAATTGTGTCCCTCCAAAATTCGTATGTTGAAATCCTAACCACCAGTACCTCAGAATGTAACTTTATTTGGAAGCAGGGCCTTTACAGAGGTAATCAAGTTAAAACGACTCATTAGGGTGGGCCCTAATCTAATATAACTTCTATCCTTATAAAAAAGGGAAATTTGGAGACAGACATACACACACTATGAGAATAAACACTATGTGAACATGAAGATAGACACAGAAGTGATGATTCTATAAGTCAAGGACCATGAAAGTTTGCTAGCAAACCACCAGAAGTTGGGGGAGAGGCATGGAACAGGTTCTTCCTCAGAGGTCTCATAAGAAACCAACCCTGGGGCTTCCCTGGTGACGCAGTGGTTGAGAGTCCACCTGCCGATGCAGGGGACACGGGTTCGTGCCCCGGTCCGGGAAGATCCCACATGCCGCGGAGCGGCTGGGCCCATGAGCCATGGCCGCTGAGCCTGGGCGTCTGGAGCCTGTGCTCCGCAACGGGAGAGGCCACAGCAGTGAGAGGCCCGCGTACTGCAAAAAAAAAAAAGAAACCAACCCTGATGACACCTTGATCTTGAACTCCTGGCTACCAGAGCTGTGAGACAATAAGTTTATGTTGTTTAAACCACCCACTTTGTAGTACAATTGACCCTTGAACAATGCAGGGATTAGGGATGCTGACCTTCCATATCCGCATAGAACTTTACAGTTGGCCTTCATATCTGTTGTTCTGCACCCGCAAATTCAACCAACTGTGTCGTGTAGTACTGCAGTATGTATTTATTGAAAAAAGTTCATGTATAATTGGAATCACAGCAGTTCAAACCCCTGTTGTTCGAGGGTCAACTGTACTTCATTATGTCAGCCCTAGGAAAGGAATCATACATACATTTATCTTTTTCTAAGAGTAGTCAATTTTTTTCTCATCAGAATAATATGGCAAAATAATAAATGTTCAGGAATGTATAGGCAGAGATATATGTTTCCCCTCTGTACATTCTGATATGGCAACATGTGATCATTGTTGACATGATGCCAGGGACTTGCCAGGGGCTGTTCTACCGGCTGTCACCCAAACATGACGTTCTCACATCTCCCCAACAATGATGGAAGCGGCTCATGGTGCATTTGTAATTCTGGAGGTTAACAGATTTTACCCGGTCTGAAAGGAGGGAGTTTTGCACAGTTCATGCCATAAATTAAATTTCCAAAAACACTGGAAGGCTATCTCTTACTGCCAATGATAGGTTTGCCAGTAGAGAGGCAAATAATTAAAACAGTCCAAATCCTGATAGTTTATTTATTGAAAAGTCAGATTTAGCCAAGGCTGGCAGTGGTTTATAGTCACTTCCAGAATAAATGACAAAGTGAATGTACTGTCTATTAACTCTAAAAGTTAAAAACTATAGTTGTGAAAGAGCTGACATGGAGATTCAAAAGAAGGAGGCGTGGAAGTGGTGATCTATTTTTGACATGTTAAGACAGTGGTAGAGCTAGAAGTGTCCATCTCTGTATATGGCAAGTTCTTTCATATGCAGTAGAAGGCTGCAAAGACCATTCAAGGAGTCATTTATCCACATCCAGATTTCAGGACCTGATGTGTGTGCATCACCTTCAATGATTGTTTAATCTCATTTTTTAACGTCTGTTTAGACCATGGGCAGCAATGACGAATGAAAAACCTCCTGAAATCAAGGGTCAGGAAGACCAAGAATCAGGTGAAACTTGCCTTGTGGTGATACCATGTCCATAACTTCTCACTATTGCATCTCCTCCATTTTAAATCTCTGTGGAACATATCATTGTCTCTGTATTTTACTTAGCAAGAGGAGATGATGAAATGGATGAAGAATATTCTTCTCCCACTTTCATAAGCTAATGCTTCAAAAACATACTATAAGCAAATATAAAAAAGTAAATAGGGCTTCCCTGGTGGCACAGTGGTTGAGAGTCCGCCGGCCGATGCAGGGGACGCGGGTTCGTGCCCCGGTCCAGGAAGATCCCAAATGCCGCAGAGCGGCTGGGCCCGTGAGCCATGGCCGCTGAGCTTGCGCATCCGGAGCCTGTGCTCCGCAACGGGAGAGACCACAACAGTGAGAGGCCCGCGTACCGCAAAAAAAAAAAAAAAAGTAAATAATATATAGATAAATAAAATAAATAATATATAATAAATAAAATATTCATAAATAAAATAAAATTGCTAAATAATAACAACTTAGTCCCCAAACATGCTTTCCCATCCACATTAACTGCTCCCTATGCCCAGACCTACACAGAGTGGTCTGGAAGGGACTTCAGGCCACATGGGCCAAAGTCAGCTATTTCAGCAGGAGTTTCCTCCTTACACACTAAGAATTTTGAACAGATACCCTAAGCTCTTTCCCTTGGTAAGCCTGAGGCACTACAAAGGTGTGAAGCAAGGTTACTGGGTTATTCATTTTAACAGAGGAATATATAATTTTCCTTTTCTGAGCAGCCCTTTGAAATTTCAAGCTCCTGTTTATGTAAACACAGAAATACATGATCTCATATGTATATATGAAATATATATACACATATATATTTATTTATGGGGGGTAATTGGTTAAGGTTTGAATCATTAACAACAGTTCTACTGTTCAGTATTTAGGGGAAACCATTCAATACCTTTCCCCCCAGCCTTGGTTGAAATTTATCTCTCCGAGACCATGATGAGAATTCAGGAGTTAGGGTTGGATTGTGCTTACGGGGCCCCAGAACCCATCTTCAAAAGCCTGTGAGTCATCACCAAGAAAGCATGTTAAAACTATTGGGGCCTTACTAAGTGAAGCAGGTCAGACAAAGAAAGACAAATATCATATGATATCGCTTATGTGTGGAATCTGCTTGAAAAAAAAAGAAAAAATATAAGAGAATTAATTACAAAACAGAAGCAGACTTATAGATATTGAAAACAAACTTATGGTTAACAAAGGGGAAACTTAGGGGGAGGGATAAATCAGGAGCTTGGGATGAACACACACACACTACTCTATATAAGATAGATGACTAACAAGGACCTACTGTATAGCACAGGGAACTCTACTCAATATTCTGTGATAACCTACGAGAGAAACGAGTCTGAAAAAGAATGAATATATGTATATGTATAACTGAATCACTTTGCTGTACACCTGAAACTAATACAACTCTTGTAAATCAACTCTACTCCAATAAAATTAAAACATTAAAAAAACCACTATTGGTACCTTACAGATTTGATGAGAAACAAGCCTGTTTATGAGAGCTAAGGGGACCGGATGGGTTTATACAATGGTACCTCAGGTGACAGGGATGCTCCTATAAGAGGGTAGAATTGCAGACTCCACCCTGCTTCTTCCCAGCACCACCCCCCAGCCTTTGCTGAAGGAGTCAGGTTGCTCTCTGGGGTGGACACATCTTTAGACTCAACCATGAGACAACCCAGAACAATATAAAACTGTCCCTCTGTGTTACTTACCCATGCCACCTCCATCTAGCTAATGATTTGCTATAAGCATTGTAATATAATTTCAGTCATTGCACGTTCTTGTATGTTGTGTCTGGTTACACTGAGTCAGTGGCTAACTGTTCATCCTTAGTCGTACCTTTTAGCCAAAGATAGGCTTTGCTTCTCACCTTGCTTTAAGCTAACATGCTTTTCACCTGTTCAGTTTCCTCTGGTGCTGTTAGGCTAGGCTGCACATCCTGACAAATGATATTATTCTAAAATACATTTTTTTTGAGAGGAAAAATGGAATCTGAAAGTGTCCTGACTGTTACTCCCCTTTAGAATTGTGGGTTCACTGATCTTCGGGAAAGTTAAAATAGAGGATTTGTCTTTAGAACTTCCAAGGCCTCATCCATCTGAAAGCCCATCATTAGAACAAATGTAAAAAGCTTGTTTTTATCTTAATTTCTGTACCTGCAGGCTGAGTACCCACCATGTTAAGTCTGAGATAACTCTCACATGTGGAAAATTATTCTCCATTTAAGTAGCAGTTTAAACTGTTATGTCAAAAATTATTTGGGATCCATAACTAAATTTAAAAGTCCCTTTTTGAGTGTGGTCAAATATTTTTATTCTTTTTACCTCAAAAGCTTATGAGGTAACTATTAAATAAGTTTTCTAAAACAAAACAAAACAGTAAACTTACAGTCTTTTCATGGTCGCCATTTTAAAAATTCTAAAAGTTCTTCCAGACCTTTGTCCATACACATATCTACTAATGCCACTATAGTCTATAATCACGATCTATTGATTTATTTTTAATTTTCATTTAATACGATTAAGTGAAAAATAACTATTTTCTACATTTCAAGGTGGCCATCTTAATTACATTTTTTAATCAGAGAAGAAGACTTCACTGTGAGGGTGCAGCATCATTTACTAGAAAGAACACTTACCATGTTTTTCACCCCAGCCCAGCCCTCTCTGGTTTCCAGTGTGGACAATGCTTCACAGAGCCTCTTCCTGTAGACATTGCTTCCTCCTGTGGGTGTATGTTCTTGGACTGTGTTCTCTGGAGTGACTCAAGGGGCATGGGTATTACCGGTACTCTTTCTGTGTGCCATCATTTCCCTTTACAAAATGCTGTGCCCGTTTACAACGTATCACGGTGTAAGCTTTAGCACGTGGTCTGTCTTTTGTGCAATGGCTCTGGGATGGAATATTTTTCTTTTCTCTCCATACCTCTTTTTCTCTCTCCCATATTTGGAAAAGCCCCCATGTGATAAGCGTCTTCAGTTGGGACTGCCTTTTACCTCTCTGATGACAGCGTTTAATCGAGAGTGGGAGGACCCCGGTCTGGAGCAGCAAGGGAGGGGCTGGGGTCCGCTGGGGTGGGTGGAGGGAGAGCTGTCACTCCCAGGGTGTGATGCGATATGCTTGGGCTCCCTGTGGACTCTCCAGGAAAATCTCATTGCTCACTAATGCCTGGTGCGGTCAGTTTTCTTTTTGAAGAATGTGAGCCCTGAGTACAACCTTAGGTTGGCACCAGATGGTCCCAAAGGACAACAGCCATGTCTGGTTCCGTGGGTACAGGTCCAGAATCGGGAGCCCACTTTGGCCCCCAACCAACACTGTAGGGTCAGCAATGCTGGCACCCTGGGATATTTTGTGTTTTGAATTTATTATTATCCTCATGAAATATTTCCCTTTGTTTCTTTACAGTTTGTCCACATTTACGCTAATTCAGTAGACATTTATTGAGTCCTTGCTATGCATTAGGTGCTAAAGGGATAATAAAGATAAAGGTAGCTAATGCTTGTGTTTTTCTTTAGAGCTTAAAAATGAGATGTTGCATATATTCATCTCCTAGATACAATATAGACTCTGTTCTCCAATAAATTACGGTGACTTAGTAAAAATGCCTTGTGTACCTGAAGTCAGGAGTTTGAGCAGAATGAAACGGTGCTGAGAGGTGGAGGGTTTAATCTCACCACGAGAACAGGCTTTTAAATGCATAGGAGATAGTTCTTCAAAATGGCAAAATGGATTAGACTTAATACCTCCTGTTAATGAAGGGATTCCGAATGAGTGGCCAAGTATTTTTTAATAGACCAAGACAGATATTCTATTCAGAAGAATAAAGAATTGAAATGACAGACAGCTCTGCTTGCTTATTTTTGTCCTTTTGAAAATTTACTTCTTTATGGAGAAGAGAGTGGTGATGACAACCCACAGAAGTGACAGGTGCTTGGGGTCACGGGTTTGCTTTGGGGCTGCCGGGAAAGTTTTTGTTTGGATTTGCTGCCGTGGCCAGAAACAAAGCAAGTCTGTAATTTTCGCTGTGGAAATAGTGTTAAGCTCAAGGTAAGGGGAAAAAAATGTAAGCATCTGTCTCTTCTGAATACATTCTCCTTTTGACAAGCGCTTCTCAGTTGTGTTGTTCAGATGTGCTAGGATTGCATAGAGCTACGTAAAGGTCCTTGATATTAACTCTTAAATTAAACCTCTCTGGGAAAGCAAGTTCACGATGGTGTCTAGTAAGTTCGTGAGGGTGTCTATTCAGTGGTACTTAGGATTCAAAAAATATGTTTCGGCAGTACAAATGAGACAGAACAACCCATGGCAATTTATTAGGATGGTATTTCTGGGTAATTATGATGATGCTGTGTTTCAGTCTTGGAATCGGCAGGAGAAGCTGGTTGCAGGCTCTCAGACAAGAACCCAGTGGAAGCGGACATCTCAGGGAGGGATTTGGAAGTGCTTGGCTGCCTGGTAGCCGAAGAAAAATCTTCATTGCAACCGGCTCTGGCAACTTACAGAGGATCGTTCAAATCCAGAGAAGTTGAGTCTGTTGAACACAATTAACTCCTTTGTAGTGGGGATGACTCTCATATTTACGATGTAAAGGAGATGCCATTTATGCCTTCTATGTTGGCCTTTAGAATTTTCCTAGCTCCCGTACACCAGCCAGGAGAAGAATAAAGGCAATCAGCCACAAGGTTTGCTTGGCTAAGTCGTCCCTCCTGTCACATACCCGTGCAGTTGCACATCAGTGCCAAGGGACGGTGCCACGTTCCTCCTTAGCATTTGTTTATGCTTGCAAGGCAGCCGACACACACTTACTGAGCACCGAGGATGCCCTGGACACCATGCTGGGGTCACCGTGCTGCCCACAAAAGTCCACAGCCGCTGCCTTTATAGAATCTACAGAACGACACCACTTATCTGGGCTGTAATGGAGAATTAAACAACTTCATTTTGTTTCATGATTGGGGAGGAGCATCTTCAGAGTGGGGTTGCCCAGTGGGAATGCCAACACCAGGTTGGAGAGGTACCAAGCTGTCTTCTGCCTTTGGAGCTGTCAGGTTGGGCATGGAGTGACCAGTGGGCAGGGTCTGCTCTCTCTGGCCAGAGACACCTCTGATGGCCTCTCTTTTCACCTCAATCCATTCATTAGTTGGTGCTATTGAAGTGTTATTGTAGCTCTAATGTCATGACATGGCTGTTGGGAAGCACCGTGGTGGAGGATGGACCCCTGGAGAAGGGAATGGCTAACCTAAGGCTTCAAGCTCAAGAAAGAGAATTTTAGGCAGAGGCTAGAGCATATGAAAAGGTCTGGAGACCATCAGAACAGTGACATCTAGGGCAACAGTTAGTGTTTGGTACAGCTGGAAAGAAGGGCAGGGGGAGGCAAGGAGGATGGGAGAGGTGAGGGCAGGGGGATAAAGAGCCTTTTAAGGTGCTTCAACATCTTTCCAAAGTCTGAGCAGAGCCTCTGAAGGATCGTAGGCAGGGACGTGACTCCATCTGGTCTGCTACAAGGAGGAGATGGAGGATGGGAACAGCTTGGCCTACGAGCTGACTGAGAGCCTTGGGAAGGTGTGAAAGGATACAGGGGAGATATGATAAGGGCCTCAACCAAGCCAAAACAATAGTTAGTCAAAAAATCTTTTGCAAATTGCACAGTGAACTGTAAAACCTGACTTTAAAATATGCCGGAGGAGATTGCCTCTATGAATTGAAGATAAGATCTGTAACTACCAATTAGGGCAATTGAATTTATTATTGAGTCTTTAATTTCAGGATGCAAAGAAATCATGACATGAAGTTATGAGAGTTTCGGCCAAATTTAAAGACATCTTCTGTGTATTTCTTTTTTAATAGAGTGAAATTGACTCAAAGTAGAATGCTTCTCTAGATCTACTTAGAAATGTCTCATATAGACATTGTCAGAGGTGGTTAGGGCAATAAAACTAGAAGGAGAAAGGAAGAGTTGACTCCCCATTGTTTCTGTCTTCAGAGCCTTAATTCTTTTTTTTTCCTTTTTCTTTTTTTCATATTCTTTTCCATTATGATTTATTACAAGATATTGAATATAGTTCCCTGTGTTATACAATAGGACCTTGTGTTTATCCATCCTACATATAATAGTTTGCATCTGCTAATCTCCTAATCCATCCCTCCCTCCCCCCACTCCCCCTTGGCAACCACAAGTCTCTTCTCTATGTCTGTGAGTCTGTTTCTGTTTCATAGATAAGTTAATTTGTGTCATATTTTAGATTCCACATATATGATATCATATGATGTTTGTCTTTCTCTTTCTGACTCACTTCACTTAGTATGATAATCTCCAGGTCAATCCACGTTGCTGCAAATGGCATTATTTCATTCTCTTTTGTGGCAAATATTCCATTGTATACGTATATACCACATCTTCTTTATCCATTCATCTGTCGATGGACATTTAGGTCATTTCCATGTCTTGACTATTGTGAATAGTGGTGCTATGAACATAGGGGTGCATGTATCTTTTCAAATTATAGTTTTGTCCAGATGTATGCTCAGGAGTGGGTTTGCTGGATCATATGGCAACACTATTTTTAGTTTTCTGAGGAACCTCCATACTGTTCTACACAGTGGCTGTATCAATTTACATTCCCACCAACAGGGTAGGAGGGCTCCCTTTTCTCCACACTCTCTCCAGCATTTGTTATTCGCAGACTTTTTCATCATGGCCGTTCTGACCAATGTGTGGTGGTACCTCGTCGTCGTTTTGGTTTGCATTTCTCTAATAATTAGTGATGTTGAGCATCTTTTCATGCACCTATTGGGGGCCTTAATACTATTTTTAAAAATATTTTCTTCACTTTATTGAGGAAAGTGTTTCTGTTTTTTTTTTTTTGGTTGTTGTTGTTTTGCTTTTTGGTCACAATGTGGAGGGTGCGGGATCTTAGTTCCCCAACCAGGGGTCTAACCTGCACCCCCTGCAGTGGAAGCTCTGAGTCTTAACCACTGGACAGCTAGGGAAGTCCCAGGGGGCCTTAATTCTTAAAGTGTGATAGTTAATCTTATATCTGGGGATTTGTGCCTCAGCCACCAATCTCCATGCTATGTCCCTTCACTCTTTGGTAACCAACGGTTCTCACGTGGCAGACTGAAGTTTGTGCATCTCCACTGAGACTCTGGACACTGCTGATAGGCAGATGTGTATAACTGGGTTACATGAAGACTATTCTGGAACTCTTATGTTTCAGAAGGTAAGGCTTGGGTCGCAGTATATCTGATTCTGAATCATGCTGCAGTAGAATTTTGCTGAGTCTGAGTGAATGTCTCAAATACACTAGAGTGAATGCCCCTAGTTTGGTAGCATTTGGAATTTTCATGCCCAATCACGGTGCCCAAACTGAAGAGGGCTGCACAAGAAGATGTAGTTGGGCTTTACTTTAACGTAAGTACTGTCTCAACTGTAACAGTGCCTCAACTGGTGGCATGCTCTCCGAAGGCCTTTAAGGATCACATGGGGTCAGTTTCCTCCATGTACAGTGACTAAAATGGGCCTTGCTTGAAGAAAAGAGGATAGAATTCATGACTTAGATCTGTTCCAGCCTTGTTATTCCATTTTTTTCATGAGCCTTTTCTTCCGCCTAACACAGCATCCGGTAGAATAAGGCTTTTGAGAATGAACTTTTGAATTTAATATGTTGAGATATTGCTAGAAGCTCTTTGAATAATGAGATTTTTAATTTCAAGAGCCAGGAGTGAAACACTCAGAAACATTTTCCTCTCAGGAGAAGTCACGGCTCTACAACAATTGTGATTCCTTACAGTAACTTGAAGGCAGTTGTAATTCTTAACTGATTAGGGGGTGGAAACAGAGACTTGCCATTTTCATCTTTCTCCTGGCATATATTGTTCATCCCTTTTTGGCTTTTGGCATCATCAGTACTTCAGTCATGGTTTAAAGAAGAAGGTGCATCTTGAAGATGGATTAAATTAAGGCTTAGTTTCTTTGCCTCAGCAACGAAATGTGTCATCTTTAAGTGAAACTCATGACCAGCGATGGGGTTTAGGATCATCTCTGGCCCAAGAGAGTAAGTGCTAAGTACAGGAATGAGCTGATTCTCACTTGCCTTTTGGGAGATACGCTTGCTAATTCTGCCCCGGAGAAAATGTTTCATAATGGGAGGCAACATTGGACGTGGGCTTTGGAGAAGTACAGATGGGGTTAAGGGGTGGGGTGGGGAAGGGAGAATATATGTAACAGAGGGAACGATGGGGGAGAAGAGCATGCGGTGTGAGATTGTTTCATATTTATTTCTTCACCAAATATTTCTTGCAGTCTATTATATGCCAGATACCATTCTAAACGCTGGGCAAATTAAATGGATAAGTTCCTACTTTCCTGGAGGTACAAAATGTTAGGACAGTGATCATAGGAAAAGGGAAACAAATGAGCTGATCTCTACAACTGCTGCAAAATGTTAATCAGTATCACAGAGCTGACATTGGACAGGTGGGTGGTGTCATGGGTCCAAAGGTGAAAGGTCATTACACACGAGGTCAAGGAACTCGGGCTCTAGTTGCTTGGCTGGAACTCACCGGGAACCTCCCAGCTAAACGGCACCACGGCTCCAGCTTTTGTAGTCGCAGAACCTCAGTCACCCCCTCCAAAGACAGCCAGCTATTTCTGGGAGCAAGTCCCTTGATGCGCCTCCCATGAGTCTGCACAGGTTTTCACAGCCGTCACCACGCCATCTTCGCCCTGTTCTTCCTTTTCTGTTTCGACTTAGGCTCCCAGCTGCCCACACCACGGCCCACCAAGTTCCTAGGAAAGTCTGTACTCTGGCACCACCTCCGTCCTGGCCAAGATGGGATACGGGCCCAGGTGGCAGCAGCAGCGGGGCTAAGATTGCCCCTGAAGTTTCCATTCTTCAGGGCTTTCCAGTTGGGCTAGTTTCACGGCAGAAGGGACTCAAGACCCCCTGAGGCAGAGGCTGCTAGCTCCCCGCCCACACGGCCTCTGTAGTTACCGTTCTGGAAAACGCAGATGGAGCCCCATCGTGTCCCAGCCTGAGGGCTCTCTCTTGGCTTACCTGCGCAGCTCAGGAATCCTGGGAGTAGACACCCCGGGACATTCCTCAGCTGACAACAGGTGGGAACAGAGGATAACTACTCAGCTTCTTGGTCATTTAGGCATTTTGCTCTTTAAGTTCTAGCAGCTCTGGCTTCCTTAGACTCCAGCTTCGGTCTTCTCAACTCAGGGAGACTGCTTATTTGGGTCCCTCCTTCCTGTACTGCAGCCTGGCAACTCTCCAGGCTGTCAGCTGGCACAAATGCAGAGACCGCCTCATTTGTTTCCCTTCTCCCATGACCCCTGCCCCGAACTGCCTATGGTCCGTTGTTTCATTTATGTTGTCCAGTTTCCTAATTATTTAAGAGTAAGTCCATTCCTATTATTTCATCATGGTTAGATGTAGAGGTCCTTAGTGTCAACATAATTGATGGAGAAAGCATAGTCTTTTAACAAACGGTGCCAGGACAGCTGACATCCATATGGGAAAAGCTGAGATTTGACCTCTACTTTCCAACATAAAAAAACCAACCAAAATAAAAACCAACCAAACCAAAAAAACTCAAAACAAACAAAAAACCCTAACTTGAAATATATCAAAAACCTGAATATAGTAGCCAAAACTATTATATAAAACATTGAGAGGAAATGAGGGGGAAAACCTACATATCCTTGGGGGTAGGCAAAGATTTCCAGAATTTGTAAAGCACTCTTATGACTCAATAAGAAGGCCAAAAACCTATTAAAATAAGGGTGGGGTTTCCCTGGTGGCGCAGTGGTTGAGAGTCCGCCTGCCGATGCAGGGGACGCGGGCTTGTGCCCCGGTCCGGGAGGATCCCACATGCCGCGGAGCGGCTGGGCCTGTGAGCCATGGCCGCTGAGCCTGCGCGTCCGGAGCCTGTGCTCCGCAACGGGAGAGGTCACAACAGTGAGAGGCCCACATACCGAAAAAAAAAAAAAAAGAGGGTGAAATATTTCATCAGTTTCTTAAAGGAAAAAAAAAAAAAAGATATTGTAAGAGCCAAGAAGTATACCAAAAGTTACTTAACATCATTATTCATCAGGGAAAAGCAAATTAAAACCACAATGAGATATTACTACTCACCCATGAAAAAGGCTAAAATCTGAAAACTGACAATCTCAAATGTTGGTGAGAATATGGTACAGTTGGAACTCTCAGATACCTCTGAGTGGTACACGACCAACCTCTTTAGAAAATGATTTGGCAGTCTCTTATAAAGTTATATATGTACTTACTATTTAACCCTAAAATTCTACTCTTAGGTATTTACCCAAAAGGAAAGAAAATATGTATTTACCACTCCCCCCCAAACTTCTAGTACACAGTGCTCATAAATGTTTACTTTATAATGGCCCCAAACCGTGATAGACTCAAATGTCCATCAAGAAGTGGATGGATAAATAAATTGTGGTGTATCCTTACAATGGAATGCCACTCTGAACAAAAAGGAATGAAGTATATGTACACGTGTTAAAGAAAAACCAAAAAGGAGGCTACAGTTTGAGGATAACCCTAAGCCAACCACCCATGGCCACATCACCAAAACTAAAAATGTCCTGATTTCCCCAGAAGCCTGACTCTGACCTTCACCTGTCAAGGGCATGAGCCAGTGGACAGGTCTCATCCCTGGGTAAATGGGACTAGATCTGGAGCGCTCTCCACCTCCCCCACTACCCGCCCCCGCAAACCCTGCTCCAACCCCTGCCTCTAATTCCACCTGTCCCTAAGATGGGCCAGAGGAGAGCAGAGATGTTCGGCAGCCTGAGGACTGAGGCCTCACCCACACACATGGGGAACTGAAGGGTGCTTTGAATTGAAATTAGGTTGGATGCAGAAACACTGCTAGAGCTCTTGAACATCAAGTTTATGGACTGAGGTAATCCATCCCTATATACCTAGTGGTCTGGTGTTCTGGCTTTGGGGATTTGAGTGGACCATGGAAGGATGGGCCTTCTACAGTTCACTGTCCTTCTAGGTTCTGGAAGAGAAAGTGGGACAGGAGGGTACTAGCTCCATGGGTGGGTCATAGCACGGCCTCTTGTGTGGCTATTTCCAGTAGCTCTGAGCCCCACGTGGGGGTGACATGGGAGGTCTGGAGGAGGTTCAGTGTCTATGGAGAGAAGATCGAAATTTCTTTAGCAACCTCCAGGTTGCACAGGGATTGTGTATTCTACCAAACCTATAAGCTTACCTAGTGCCTCCCTAAATGAAAGACACACGGAGGTGTCTTGTAAATGAGGATCCAGAGGATTTGATACAATATTCAAATGTCTTTTGAACTGGTTTTCTATATTTAGCTTAATTCCAGTTCAAAGCTCACTGTACTTTGAGTCACTGAGATGGAATTGCTGTTGCAAGAATGTGGACTCAGACTCTTACTATCCCTCTCAAGCCAACATTAATATTGGAAAAGCCACAATTATTTACCTCTGCACCCCATCTCCCAACTGTCCAATTTGTATCACCAACAGTGATGAAAGAAGTAGGAAGGAAATGAAGAATGAATTAAGAGAGAGGTGAGTACAAGAGTGAAGATTAGAAAGAGACTGTATTGAAAGAGAAGATGGGTCTTTCTGGAATTGAAAGAGTGGGAAAAAAAAAGGTTGCACGTTTAAAAGGATCTCAATTGTGGTCTCTTCTGGTTGGCCTCGAAAGGGGTCACACATTTCTCATAGGTCCTTTTCCTGGTCACCCCTCCTACCTAAAACTCATTTTCATGGGGTCATATTCTTTCCTTCCTGCCTTCCTTCTTAAAAAAGGAGGAGAAGCAAGGAACTCTCCTGCAGTGATAGAGGAAGAAAACAGGATTGCTGAAGAGAATTTTGTTTAATTATCAGAGCACTTCAGGTATTTCAATGTTTCTGTATCAGCAATTCTGAGTACATGTTGCTTTTCTCACCAGAAGCTATTCTTTAATTAAGTTAAAGTCATCTACTGTCTCACTGTTGATTTTCATTTTTTTAAAATCGTGCCAGATCTTCCTGTAAGCAACTTCAGAACATCCTCTTTTCACATTTAAGGTGGCAGTAATTAGGCCCAAATTTGCTGAGCCTGTGGGAATCTTACAACCAACGTGATCTTAACAGTGTTTTAATGTCTGAACTCCTCTGTTCTTACGTGTGAGGCTACCAACTGGATAAAAGAAATGACCTTGACATCCAATGGTTATTGGAGTTTGGAAAATGCCCCTGAAGAGTGGAAGGTTGGTGAGCTTTTCTTTACTAAATGAGAAACAGTTAACCACCAAACCTATATTGGTATCCACATTGCATTAGGGTTTTTTTGGTCTCTTGAGATATTGAGGTACATCGAGATATTATTGGGTAAATGTTTACATTAGAGTAAATAAAGATCTTATGGATGACAATATCTCATAAATCAAGAAACAGTTAAAAAAAGGAAGGTTTCAATGGTTTATAATAGGAGAGATATTGTGTCTTCAAAGGAAAGATTTGTATCCTCCAAATAGAGGCAGAGTAGTATTTTGGGATTATTTGAAAAGATTTCACATAAGGTTTATTTACCATTTTATAGAGTCTTATAAAACACCCTGTTCATAGAATAGAGGTCCTTTTTATTGGTGTTGCCTCCACATATGATTTCTGATCGATGGTCTGAGTAAACTGGAGAATGAGCCAAAAGAAGTTAACCAAAGTACTAAATCATCATTTTTTCAGTCTGTTACCACGCCTAAAATCTCTCCTATTTTAGGGACCCAAGAACTGTCACCTGGCCAATTTCTCTGTCAAATACTGCCCCTGTTCCCCAAATTCTATATGCTTCACTTTCAATTAAATAATAGTACAATTTCTTGCTGGTTGGTTCCATTGATACATCCAAGTCTTTTCCAAGCGAGAGATAATTTCTGAACAGAGGCCCACCTCACTATTTTTGCGTAACTCTTCCATTATTTCAATAACCTCCCTCCCCCTGACAGTTACCCAGCACACTTTTGTGTCGCCACATTTATTGAGCACCCACTATGTGCCAGGCATTGTGCCAGAAGCTCAAGACATGGAGATGCCCAGCGTGGACCTCAAATTGCCTTCTCTCCTCGTTAGTATAGTGGTGAGTATTCCTGTCTGTCAAGTTGCCTTCTGTTTTGGAAACAGCAAAGCAAACCAATGATTACAATACAGAGTGGGAAGGACATCACAGAGGTATGTAGGAGGCGCTGTGGGAAGTGAGAGGGGTCCAAATCAGATGACAGCACCAGAGACCTCTTCCTAAAGGCAACGGTGTTTAGTCTGATCCTTGAAGGATGCGTGGGACTTGAAGAGTGGCAATGTGCATTCCACACGTAAAAGACATCACGTCATGGGGACTTTGTGTCATGGCCAATTGTTTGGGATGGTTGTAAGGACAGGTATGGAAGAAGGTTTCAGGAGCTACCGTGGAGGCAACTTCTGATTGTGAAGGGTCTTGAAATTCAAACTTTATGCTGAAAGTTCTCAGAAAGGAATTGAAAAGCTGGGCAGCAATATGAGTTGATTTATGTTGCGCAAGAATAGATGTGGCCGAAGTGTAGAGTGTAGGTTGGAGGGGGAGCATAGAGAAAAGGAAGCCAACGAGGATGCTGTTTCAGTGAGAAGAAATAGGGCTTGATAAAAGCAGAGACAGTGGCAAGGAAAGGAAAGTGTAGGACTGAGAAATATCAAGGCACTGGAACTAGTTACTGATGTGGGCAGAGGAAGGAGGAGGGTTTAGAAAGACTGTCACTGCTGCATGGGCAGTGGGGACATCTTCTGAGCTGGGGGATGCAGAGAAGGGGAGGTTTACAGGGGGTTGGAAGAAAATGAATCAGTGTGCACATGTGACAGGTTCATGTGGGAGGTTCATGGGAGAAGTATGAAGACTCTCACATTTAAGTCTGGACCTTGGGGCACAGGTCTTGACTCGAGATACAAACTTGTAGGTGCTTATCAAACAGCTGATGGCTCAAATCATTGATTTATATAAAGGGAGGGCACAGAGCAAGAAGAGGAGAGGTTAGAGGATGATCATTTAGGGAATGAATGGAGGAAGAACACTCCAAGGCAACGCCAGGAAAGGAATCGTCATGGAGATGGAGGGAGGACCAGGATTGTTCCAGAATCTTCACTTCACATCCCAGATAGATTGCCATAGAGTTGACGTGCCTTTCTTCACTGCTGCCAGCTCCATTTCCTTTCTTCTTGTGAACTCCTCAAGATGAATGGAAATATTTCCTTTCACTGTACAAGTCCCCACATTTGGTTAACATTCTTATAATGACGGTCCCTGTCTCTCAGTGACCTAATGAATTATGTGGCTCCATGCATCATTAGTTCTTTTGTTTCTATGTCCTGAAGAAAGGCTACTTCTTCTTAGACTTAGGATATAATTAAAATGACCTTCTTCGGGAACAAAGCATACAAATTTCTGATCATCAATAAGTATTTTTAAAGAATGGTGCACATTTTAGAGAAAATTTGAACAAATAAAAAACTCAGCTACAGTTAGATATCTTTCATTAACATAACTTTTGTCAATCACTGCTTAGCATGGTTCTTTTTTGTTACAAGTTTATGAAGAACTCACTCACTCTGATATGATTTTATTTTTCAGCACTTTTTTTTTTTAAAGAAGATGTTGGGGGTAGGAGTTTATTAATTAATTAATTTATTTTTGCTCTGTTGGGTCTTCGTTTCTGTGCGAGGGCTTTCTCTAGTTGTGGCAAGCGGGGGCCACTCTTCATCGCGGTGCGCGGGCCTCTCACTATTGAGGCCTCTCTTGTTGTGGAGCACAGGCTCCAGACGCACAGGCTCAGTAGTTGTGGCTCACGGGCCTAGTTGCTCCGCGGCATGTGGGACCCTCCCATACCAGGGCTCGAACCCGTGTCCCCTGCATTAGCAGGCAGATTCTCAAACACTGCGCCACCAGGGAAGCCCAGCACTTGTTTTTTATTGAAAGACCCTAAATCAGTTTTTCCAAGTGTCAATGCCCTTGTAACTTTTCTTTTGCTTTCATTTGCTTGCATTTTTACTATATCAGGGGAGCTCTAATTACATTATATTGTCTACTCCTTGAGACACCGTTCTTCTTTGTACTTACCCAATCCTTTCTATTGGAAACGATCAACGACTACATAGTATGATAATTTGATTGCTTACAACTTATCAGGGAAATGACCAGTTGGCTCTCCTGAGATTCCAGCTCTTTCTTTGCTACTTGAGTCATTTTTAGACCCAGCAGAAATGGAATAACAAAATCAGATACTAAGATATGCTGGTTTATATGAACATCTCAAGAGGGGTCTCTTTCTGATAAGAAAAGAGCTTGACATAAATTTTACTGTTATAAAGTTTTTTTCTCTCATTGAATATTTAATAAAACTGTATAACATTGACCTTCATCTTTGAAATCCACTGTTTTGGATATGTAGAAGAAAATATACCCTTCAAACATATTTGACCTCAACAGAGTGAGTTAAATAAAATGTAAAATAGAGGTATAAAAATATTTCCCACTAATAATCAGAGTGTTTTAATATCTTCTAGGTAAATTATTAATTGAAATAGGCTTGTAAGAGAGAAGGAGATCTAGTGGACCCAGATGGAATAGAGTCTGTATTAGTTTCCTATTGCTGCTGTAACAAATCCCCACAAATTCAGTGGGTGAAAACCATGCAAATTGATGATCTTCCAGTTCTGGAGATCCGAAGCCTGCCATGAGTCTTACAGGGACAGAATGTGCCGGTAGGATAGCATTCCTTCTGGAGGCTTTAGGGGAGAACCCATTGCCTTCCCTTTTCTAGATTCTAGATTCTAGAGACCAAGTGTATTCTCCATCTCTCTCCTCTTCTGTCTTCCACTTTTGCACATGCTTTATTCTGACTCAGTTGCTTTCAAAGGACTGACGTAGGAGTAATGATTATATACCTTTAATATATCAAGGGAATATACAGCCTGCACACGATAACATGAGCTCTCAATTCTGGATAAGTTATGAGACAAGATAGGAGAGAACACAAGGGATCATGGCAGCCTGAAAAATGCCCCATTGTGCACTGGGCAGAGGGCAGGATAAGTAGCATTGCACCATGACTTCAACACAGTCCCAGAGCAAATGCGTTTCATTGATTTTTATGTTTAAAAGTCTCAACTGTTCAAGTAGCATATTTAATGTTACAAGCACGACCAAAGTAAGTTAAAACTCCAACAGACAAAATGAGTCCTACAACATATGTAAAAAGCAGTATCGAATTGTGTCACTATCTACAAGTGTGTTTATAAATGAGTTGAACTCTCAGTTATCCTCCTGTTTCTCTCATCTTCTGGTAAACAATATAAAAGTGCTCTGGTCCACATTAAGGACAATCACTTTTTTTTTTTTTTGCTGCACAGTGCAGCATGTGGGATCTTAGTTCCCCAACCAAGGATCGAACCTGTGCCCCCTGCAGTGGAATCACAGAGTTCTAACCACTGGACCACAGGGAATTCCCAAGGACAATCACTTTAAAAATCACACAAAAACTTGATGCTGGAGAAATTCTTCCCACAGTGATGATTTGAAAGTGTTAATTCATTTGCAAGAGTTTCTATTGGAATGAGAAAGACCTCTGTTAATATGTGGGTTTTTTAAAGTAATTTAAATCCAAATTGAGAGAGACTTGTCCATTACCAATACATATTTATAGAACAAGTCCATCTCTAGTCATCTATTATTCCCAAAGATTGTTCTAAGCACAGTGTCACGTGTTCCCCCACCTACCCTTTCCTGTTCTTTCTGACTCTGCTCACCCTTTTTCCTACTTCATTTGGTGCTCAGTGCTCTTATGCAGCTCCCAGACTCTTCAAAGCCCCCTGAGGCAGAGCCTTACCTGGCTCTCCCACCTAACTCCTCTACTCCCTTCCAGCATCTTTCATGAGCTTTGAAGGTCTTTTCTTGAGAGCAATGTCATCAGGTTCCTTCCAGGTGTCACACATCTCATAACCTGGTTCTTGTGAAGGTACCTTATTCTGTTATTCTCTCTGGGCTTGCTAGAAACGCAGTACTTTAACTAGAGTTCTTTAGAACACAGGTTTCCTAGCATGTAATCATTGCCACATGAAAGATAAGTTCAGTTGTTTCGACTGAAAAAAAATGCACAACATGAGAGTTGTGAGTTAAGTTTTATTTGGGGCAAAATAAGGACTATAGCCAGGGAGACACCCTCCCAGATAGCTCTGAGGAACTGCTCCAAAGAAGTGGGGGGAACGTCAGTATATATGTGACTCTAGTGAAGGGGGCACGTGAAGTCAAGCACACATGTTGGCAGAGGTTGGTTGCTAGTCATGAGGAACAGATGTCACTGTTAATGATTTTAGTGCTTTTCTAGATATGAGGAGATGCAAGAATTTGGGCTCATACAAATCTTCTCCTGAAAATATCTAACTATCTGAAGGCCTCTTCTACCAGTTTTTCCCAGAGCACAGAGTGCCTCATTCCTTTCAGGGTGTGTTGAAGGTCAGCGACTGCACTGGTTAGTGACTTACTCCTTGTAGAGGCAGATGGTCAGTGCCAATTTTTAGTTGGAGGTTGCCAAATAAACCTTGGAAATTCATAATGCACATTGGCATGTGTGAAAACAACATGCGCCAAATAACTTGTCTAACGTTCAGTATTTCCCATCATATTGTCCACAGAACCAGGGATGACCAGAGACCACACATAAAAGAAAGGATCTGTAAAAATCGATCTGTCTTCCTCAGTGATGAGCAGGCAATAAAGCAGTTTGGAGAATCAGCACAAAACGAGGCAGAGAAGTTACTCAGCTGGTATATCAGGAGGATTTTAATAGCAAGTACTGCCAAAGGCAACTCAAACTTTAGCAGAAGAAGGGAAATTACAGGTCCATTTATTTAAAAGCTTAAGAGTAGATCTGCTTCAGGTGGGGTTTGGTGCTTCAATAGCAAGCAATAGGAAGGTCAACTAACGTAAGCAGAAAAGGGGGAGTAATTGGTTCATTTACTAAAATCCTCAAGGTGAGACTTGGCCAAGGCATTCTAAGATGGCCATGGAGAACCTTATGTCTCTTCATCTACTGGTTTTGAATTCTGCCTCTTTGGCTTCATTCTCAGGGCTCCATGTGGTGGTCTTGCTGGCAGCTGACTCTCATCTTCCTTATTGCTAAAGAGCCATCAGGAAAAGTCTTCATGTATTTCACTGGTTCCGATTGGATGACATGATCATCTCTTAACCAGTCATAGTGATTAGGGAGATACCATACTCTGATTGGTCAGATTTGAGTCCTGGGCCAGGGAAAGGGCCAACTCCCTTCCCAATGCACAGGTCAGAGTGTGGGGAAGGTAGTGGTGCCCCAGAAGAAAACTGTCATTATTCCATGAAGCAGAATGAGTGGGTGCTTGGCGGCCAGAACCTAACAAACATTCGCCGGCATGTATCTTGGTCTCTATGTGTTTAAAGCAGTTCAATTTTATAGACGAGTACAAAATTGTTACTGAAGATTCTCAGGGTGCTGCAGGTAGTCAAGACGCCTGCAGTTATCAGAAAATTCGAGAGAAAGAAGATGTTCCCAGGATATGCAGCAAAGGTTACCCTCTGAAAACATGACCCTCCAAAATATACCTTATAGAGTGAGTCAGAGGTGTGTTCCTTACCAAGCTGATCTCCTTAAGGGTTAAGGACGTCATCTCAATCTATCACTTAGTGTAATACTTGGAGCTGAAGGGCTGGTTAGAAGACCATTTTAGACTGAATTAATTAATACTTTGCAGAAGGAACTCAAGGGATGATCTTTTTTTAAAAGTATGTGCTGGGATGCTTGGGAAACACTCATGTCCAGTTAAAATGCGTACAGTTTTGAGACCATATGGTGATAATTGAAGAAATCTGTAGCCCAATAGCTGTTCCTTAACATGCCTGAAGACTGAAAGAAAATCAGTGTATTGGTCTAGGAAGGGAGGACAAGGGAAGAACTTTTCATGATGGGGGAGAGGGGCCCTGTTCAACTTAACTTGTGCAGCTTCCTTCTCTCCTGTATCTGCGCCACAAACTCGTGTCTCCTTGACCTTCCCAGACTTCGAGCTCTCCTCAGCTCAGCCAGGTTCTCTTCCCCTCCCTGCCCTGGACAGTGTGCTTGTGCAATCCTGGGTTCACCTTGTTTCCTTCCTCTCATGGACCATAATCCCGGGCAGCCCTTTGTCCAAACCCTGGCTGCACATATTTTGTCCAGCCTTCCATGTGTTGAAGATGGGAGGGCAAATCTGGCTCCTGTTACTCCATCTCAGCCTTTGACATTGGAATACTTTGAGTCTGGCTGGGAGGGAGGTCAGGCCTAAGGAGGACACACATGGAATGGACAGAAGAACCAGGGGGATCTGATTGGCTGCAGAGTTCTGTTGGATGTCCTCCTCACAGCTTCTGCTAGTTTGCTGATGAATGACAAAGGGTAGATGTAATTTTTAAAACTTTAACTATAGTTGATTTACAATATTATGTTAGTTTCAGGTGTACAGCTTCAGATTCTTTTCCATTATAAGTTATTACAAGATATTGAATATAGTTCCCTATGCTATACAGTGGTTCCTTGTTGTTCATCTATTTTATATATAGTAGTGTATATCTGTTAATCCCATACTCCTAATTTATCCCTCCCCCTCCCCTTTCCCCTTTGGTAACCATAAGTTTGTTTCCTATGTCTGTGAGTCTATTTCTGTTTTGTAAATAAGTTCATTTGTATCATTTTTTTTAGATTTCACATATAAGTGATATCATATGACATTTGTCTTTGACTTACTTCACTTAGTATGATCATCTCTAGGTCTATCCATGTTGCTGCAAATGGCATTATTTCATTCTTTTTTAGGGTTGAGTAATATTCCATTGCATATATGTACCACATCTTCTTTATCCATTCATCTGTTGATAGACATTTAGGTTGTTTCCATGTCTTGGCTATTGTGAATAGTGCTGCTATGAACATAGGGGTGCATGTATCTTTTTGGATTAGAGTTTTCATCTTTTCTGGATAATATGCCCAGGAGTGGGATTGCTGGATCATATGGTAACTCTATTTTTAGTTTTTTAAAGGTAGATGTAATTCTAATTCCCAAGGATGTCCTAGTGGCTTTTATCATGTTTTCTGGAGGTGTGACACTGTTCAGACATCTTTGCTTGAACTGAGTCCAGCCTTTCCAAGGAGAGCCTGGAACATTCGGATCCTGAGCTGTCTTTGAGGCAAACATATGACCTGAGTTTGAGCCCCAGCCTCCATCACGGGGTATTTCAGTTGGGAAGTGAGTGGCTCAAGGAGGGAGGCTCTGGGCAGAATCCATTCTCCTAGAATGGGTGGTTGCATAGCTGTCAGGCAAGATCCCTCTCTGATACAGAAGCAGCATAGATAGGTGACATCTGGGCTAGTTCCCTCTGTGCTCAGAGGCAGCAGCAAAAGCATGGGTTCCTCATTAGGCAGCTCTGTGGCTGGGTTTTAGGCATCATGTCTGCAGTCTTACCCTCAATTCTGTTTCACTAGCCCTCCCAACAGTCCTGTAAAAACCTCCTTTTTCTCCTCCATCAGCCAGCATCAATGACTCCTTTTTTTTTTTTCAGCTGTGCTGCACAGTTTCTTAGTTCCCCAACCAGGGGTCGAACCCAGGCCCCAGCAGTGAAACTGTGGAGTCCTAACCACTGGACAACAAGGGAAGTCCCCAGAATCAATTACTCTTATTTGGACAACTTATTGCCTTCACTGTATTATTGCTTGATTTAGTAGAGGATTATAAAACAAAATGTACACAAAAAAATGGATATCACTTTATCCATAAAAGGAAAAGCTAAATTCAAATAGCTTCTTCCAAGTAGATCAGAGTCCTTACTTAAAAGCTCTCTGTGTCTGTCATGGATGGATGCCCAAGACCAGAAGAAAGTGAAGACATTACTTATTCAGGGTCTTATCTCTTGCTCTTATCAACTGTATTAATTTTCCTGTTGGAAATAAACTCTCCTGTTAGTCCAGTGATTGTTATTGGATATTTTAATGACCTGTGTCAGCCCTATCCAAATCATAGATTTTTCTGAAACAAGTTTCCAGGCTTCATCAACATTTCCATAGCTGGGACATTTGTAATCAAGGTATTCAGTTGACAAATGGCTTTCTCTAATAGGAGATTTGTAAACAGCATCTGGATTCATTAATTTTATAACTTCTCATTCCTTTACACTCATAAGCTAAACATGTACCCACTACACCTGTAGTTCATTCTTTTGAAAGATGAGTATACTTGGCATGGTGCAGAGATAAATGAATAAATGCTCATGCTTTTAAAGCAGTGTGGGTAGACTCCTAAATATGTCAACTGAACCAGGATGCTAATAGAGAACACAGGTCCCAGGAGTCAATTAGACAAGATGTGGTCACGGAAGATAGGAAATGCTATTTTAATAAAGTACCATTGACTCCTTGTCTTTTAAACAGAAAATAGCCTATTCCTGGCCTGTAATTGAAAGCATATCACTTGGAGTTTCTGGGGGGAATTGCTTCGAGCAGAGGTATATATTCAGATGTCTGAATGGTACACTTCACTTATCTCCAAGAATTACTCAGAGAGATTTTTCTGGACAGGCGAGAAGCTACTTTGTTGCGCAAACCTTTGAAAGGGGATGAGAGAGAATGAAAAAATCTACAAGCAAGTAAATGGATGGGCTGTGAACGTAATAGGTAAGACACTGAACTAGCTGTTGTCTAACCTTGCAGTAAATTGAGGGTGTTTTAAAAATAGTGTCTAAATTCAAAACCAAGCCATTAGAACCAGAAGTGAAAGCTTTGTTGAGCTTTTGGTTGTATGGGAAGCAAAGCCGGAGATATCAGAGAATAACTTTGCAGGAAGGGACCCTTGATGCTCATTTAGTGCAATACTATTATCTTGCCAATGGAGGAAACAGAGTCCCTGGCAAGAAAGGGGCCGGCCCAAGGTCACTTATTAGGTAGTGAGATAGTGCAAGTTTAGAAGGCCACATCATAAGGGCAGAGCATGGGACAAGGTTAGACTAGGACGCTAATACCTCTATAATGTGTCCGTTGTCATGAGTAAAAATCTGGGCAACGTTTACAAGCTAAGAAGCACAGCTCTTCCGAGATGCAAACAGCAAAGTGAGCAATATTCCCCACTGATAAAATTGTTTGACTCTGAAAAGTCACCTGAGTTTCCATATCCCTGAAGGGCTCTCTCCTATTGGAATAGGGGATCAGAATGAAGCCCTGCAAGGTCAGGTTTATGGCACTGAGAGGCGCTTGATTGCTTCATTGCTGAATCAGATGCAGAAAGACAGGGTTGAAACAATCAAGGTGAAATCCAAGTGCAATTAAAAAAATCAAATGTGTAGATGCAACGAAAGAAGGTCCTGATGATAATAATTCATATTTGCAAAAACAAAACCAAAAACAACAAAACCCCTCAGATAAAAGTGACCTAGAGTTTTAGAACTCGCCTGCCAATGCAGGGGATACGGGTTCGAGCCCTGGTCTGGGAGGATCCCGCGTGCTGCACAGCAACTAAGCCCATGTACCACAACTACTGAGCCTGCGCTCTAGAGCCCACGTGCCACAACTACTGAAGCCTGCGCACCTGGAGCCCGTGATCTGCAACAGGAGAGGCCACCGCAATGAGAAGCCCGTGCACCGCAACAAAGACCCAATGCAGCCAAAAATAAACAATAAATTAAAAAAAAAAGCAACAACAAGAGAGAGTCTGGTCTTAAAAAATTAAAAAAAAATAAGTGACCTAGAGTTTTAATGGATTCAAGCTTCAGATGCACAGAGTGTGACTTGACTGTTGAGCAAACTAAAGGAAAAATTAAGGCTCAGTGTCCAAGAAACCCTGAGGAAGGAAATTATAGGGTGAATAGATGCAAGTTCAGTATAAGAGGGAACATTTTTGCTACTTACTGGGTTGGATCGGACTGACGTTATTCTGTGTGCTTCCCTGAAAGGGTGTGAGGATCTAGGTGAACATATGTCAGGGATGCTGAAACATGATGCTGCTTTGGACTAGATGGCCCCCAAGCCCCACTGTAACTCAAGTATATGAGTCCAAACACCAACATAACTCTCTAAATCCCACCACTTACTGTGTGACCTTTGAGAGTGATTTAACCTCTCTGGGCCTCTCTTTCCTTGGCTATAAAATCAAATTTTAAAAAAATATTTCAAAGTATATTTTAATATTAGGATTTTTTAAAAAGAGTTTAAGAAATACACAGTAAAACTCTTAGTGTAGTATAAATTTTTATATTATTATTTAAAAATAATAATTTTTAAACAGTTTGTATCTTCAGAGCTTTCCATTCTTCCATCTATAGTAACTCATTCAGGAATGAGCGTGTGACCCCATAACGACTAATGAGACGCCCTGAGACTTTTGCTGAGGCTTCTTGGAGTTATTCTGTCTTAATGGATTTAAAGCTGAGAGGACAAACTTCCTGGAGATTTCATGACATCTGCACCTGGTTATTGCAGCCAGAAGCACTGGAGACAGAGTTGAGAGGTAGAAAGAAACAGGTCCATGGTGACTTTATCTGGCCCCTGAATCCAGCCATGCCTGAAGCCTGCTGGCTTCTGGACTTTTCATGGACATGATTAAATTAATTCCATTTTACTTATTGCAGTGTGGGTCAAGGTTTCAGTCCCGTGCAACCAAAGAATTGTGACAGATGTGGTCCTTGAGAGAGACATTCTCACTTCTTTATAGGTTTATTGTTATTGTTTAATGTGAACACTCAACCTGGCAGCTACTCCTTTTTTCCATGCAGGGAGCTACGGAGCCACTGGGGGCATTGTTTCCCTTGATCATCTCTGCTGAGACCCCAGGGCAGAGGACTTTGATGCATCAAAGACGCACTGACCTGAAAAGTTTGCTTGTTATTTTTGGCAGCTCTTAACTTAGAGATGGTACCTTTCAAACCACAGCTGCTTCTTCTTTAGTTCCCTCTCTTGCTGCCAAAAGCCTGATTAGTAATGAATACCTGGAATGTCTTCAAACTTAATTTAGCATCTGGCCTGAGGAGGTGAATGCCAAGTCTGGGTCTCATGGCAGCAAAAGTTGGAACCAAATCAGAGATGCTGAGAAATGTGTTGTCACCATGTAGAGCCATAGGAGTTTTCTTTCTTTTCTTTTATGTTGCATTGCTGCCATTGTCTGCTTGCTAATTAAGCTAACTTTGTCAAAACTTGCTGAAAATTGGGTCAAAGCTGAAGTGAGATGCCATCAAGTCAATGGTGCCATCATAGACAAAGTTCTCAGAGACACTGACTGGCTCTTTCTGATGTCAGCTTGTCTTAATGACCTCTGGAATTCTTCTCATGAACTCCAAGGGAAGGAGCGGGTCTGCTGATGAACTTGAAGGTGAAGGTTGATGTCCCAGTTGCTGGAGAAGAACTTTAGGGTCCTGCTGGTTTCTGTAGATGTCAGTCATTTGATGCCAGTGTCTTTCCCAGAGGTGCCTCTTCCCTCTTTAGTGCTGTATAGTCCCTCTGCAAAAGCACCAAGCTCCCGACAGGTCTGATGGGAAGAAAGGGTTTTGTAATCAAATATGACTGGGAGACTCTAGGATTTAGAGTCCAGGGTAAACAAAAGTAAACAGCTGTCATTATTGCAGGACTTCTCGGAAATTTTATAACTTATTTTGCTTTGTGACTCCAAGAGGAAGGAGATTAATGTGCAGTATTTCCTAGATATTTTTCACGATGGAAGCTTTTTAAAAAAATTTTTAAACTTCAAAAATGTTTTACTTTTTGGAGAGAATCTATCATGTTCCACAAAAGTCTTTGGGATTGAACTAGTCTAGTGCCCTGACTTCTGACCTGGCAATTCACTATTAAAATGAATTTGAAATTAACACAACATTGTAAATCAACTACACTTCAATTTTAAAAAATGATAAAAAATGAATTTGGAATACCAAATGAGCATTGTCTTTAGAGTGAATATACAACATCTGTCACATATACTTACTATATTCAAATGCATATATCATGTTGAACCAAAAAGTACAAATTTATTTCAAAGCATTAATAAATTCAGAGCAAGTTTGTTATTATACATTTCCTTAATCACTGGATAGTAAAAGTATAATCACTATTTTAAAAACGCAGCAGGGCTTCCCTGGTGGTGCAGTGGTTGAGAGTCTGCCTGCCGATGCAGGGGACACGGGTTTGTGGCCTGGTCCGGGAAGATCCCACATGCCATGGAGCGGCTGCGCCTGTGAGCCATGGCTGCTAAGCCTGCGCGCCCGGAGCCTCTGCTTCACAACGGGAGAGGCCACAACAGTGAGAGGCCCACGTACCGCAAAAAAAATAATAATAATAAAAAAAATAAAAAACGCAGCAAACACCCCACCTAAAATTTGGTTTGGATATTGAGGTTGATGGCTCTCCAAGCACCAGAGAATTTCAGAGAAGGTAGTATTACTCACTCAGAGGACTTCCAGGAAGAGCTGGGTGGACACCAGCAAGTCCAGGTTGACTTGGGCCGGGCAGAGGGAGTGGGTTTAGACATCTCTAATAAATGGCTAAGGGGTGGGACAGTGGAAAAGTTCCCAAGCGTGGGAAGGTTAAATTTCCTGCTGGCTCCAGAGGAGGAAATGAGCTCAGGGTCTTCCTATGAGTCTGTCCAGATATAGGGCCGAAGGGGAAGGGAGAGTGAGACTTAAAAGAAAACAGTGAAATATCAAGAGCAAGGTCAGACTTAATTACAGTTAGGTGTAATCTTGCCTAAACACACTGTTTTAGTTTCCCAGGGCTGCTCTAACAAATTACAGCAAACTGAATGCCTCAAAACAGTGGAAATGTATTCTCTCACAGTCTGGAGGCTAGAAGTCAGAAATCAAGGTGTCAGCAGGGTCGGTTCCCTCTGGACGCTTTGAGGGAGAATTTATTCCACATCTCTTTTAAGTTTCTGGGGGCAGCTGGCAATCTTCAGTGTTCCTTGTCATGTGGATGCATCACGCCAGTCTCTGCCTGCATCTTCACGTGGTGTTCTTCTCTGGGTTTCTGTCTTGTAAAAGGATGTGCCCTTTGGACTTAGGGCCCACCCTAATTCTGTATGACCTTATCTCGATCCTTACTTTGGTTACATTATTTCCAAATAAGGTCACATTCTGAGCTTACGTATCCACAGGTGGGTATGAATTCTAGGGACACTATTCAATTCAGTACACAAACTTAAGGGACTCAAACAAAGTCCCATTCTTTATCACGTTTATCAGATTGCTGAATTTCTGCACTCCCAAGTGGACTGGAGAGAACCTTTACAGGCTCGTGGGGTCCTGGGAAAGGCATGCTCCTTAAAGAGGGCTGAGACCAAACAGAAGGGTTTGCGTGGAGGCAAGTGGGAAGGGAAGGGAAGAGACAGGATGCCATCGCTCAGTGCTCAGGTGGGCTGGGGGTGGAGACCGTCAGTGACTGCGCTGGCCTGTTTTTTTAGCGGGGACGCGGCTGAGTCAGGAAATGCTGTGACGTTTGAAGAAGCATCATGAAGCCCAGTTTGGGAAGCGTGGATGTCTTTCTGTTGCCTCCTGTGTGGTCACCAGTGCTTTTAAATCCAGTTTTCATGGTGAGCACCCCAAGACTGAGATTTGAGGCTGGCATGTTTGAGTTAAATTATTCCATAAGTTGATTGGCTTCAGTGACGCTGCTCTTTGACCCCTGTGTTAGTCTGTTTGGGCTGCCATACAAAGTAGCACAGAGTGGTGGCCTGAACGGCAGAAATCTATTTTCTCACAGTCTGGAGGCTAGGATTTTGAGATCAGGTGTTGGCAGGGTTGGTTTCTTCTGCGGCTTCTCTCCGTGGCTTGTAGATGACGGTCTTCTCCCTGTCTCCTCACATGGTCGCCCCCTGTGCATGTCTGTGTCCAAATTTCCTCCTGTTTTGAGGACACTAGTCATACCTGATTAGGATCTGCCCTAATGACCTCATTTTAACTTAATCGCCTCTTAAACAATCCTGTTTCCAAATAAGATTGCATTTGAGGTACTAGGGTTTAGGGCTTCAATATATGAATTTGGGGGTGTGCTATATTTCAGCCACAAACAATCCATTTCACACTTTGGTGCTGAGTGAGCAAATTACGTGCCCTTCTTTGTTGACACATTTCTTTCTCTGAAAGTTATGACTGTCTTTCAAGAAATGTTTAGACGTGAGATGGCAGAGCCGTGAGCCAAAGCCAGAAGGAGACCTCAGAATCATGACTCAATTCCGAAAGCCTGGACCTGCATGAATGGGGAGGGGGGCTCGTGGGGTTGCTGGGAGAACAGCTTCTTGACATCTTCCCTGAGAGAATCCCAGTCTGTAGGGATCCCCCTCTGGACATTTATACCTGACTTCCACTTACGCTGGAATTTTCATCCATCTCTGTGATCAGCAGACCAGGTTGCAAATAAGCCTATTTCTTTGTATGAGACAAAAATACAAGGGGTCTCATTATAACTGTAATTCCCATTACTGAGCAGAGCTTAATATAAGCTATGTTAACTACCTCTGGGGGAATCCTTTCATAATGTATATGTATATCAAATCATCACATTGTACACTTTAAACATCTTATAATTTTGTTTGTCAATTATACCTCAATAAAGCTGGAAAAAAATTCATACACTGATCTTTTGTTATGTGAGGGCTTCCCTTTCCTCCCACTTCCTGTTCCTTTTGTTTTATTTGGATTTAATCTATCCTGCCCCTTCCACCTCAAGATGTATGAATATTGTTAAGTAATGTAAATAAATTTAGCAAAAGAAATCTTTTTTTTTTAAACCAGAAATAGGTATGAGAATTGTCACCTCTTTAGGGATGCTGGAAGCATACAGCTACAGGAAATAAATGAGTTTCATTCCCCCTGTCCCCCACAAGAAACATAGTATGAGCTAGATTATTTTAGGGTCTTATTCTAGGAATTTAGATATCAATACAGCAAGAAGCTATCTTAAGACTTTTTTTTTTTTTGTATGGACTCTGCGATGATGCTACAGCAAAAACCAGATGCAGTAGACAGAATAAAGGCCTCCCAAAGATATCTGCATCCTTACCCCCAGAACTGGTGAATATGTTGCCTTACATGGCAAAACGGACTTTGTAGATGTGATTAAGTTGGAGAGAGTGAGATGGGGAGATTTTCAACGTAATCACGAGTTCTTATATGGGAGAGAGGGAAGCAGGAGAGTAAAGTTAAGAGAGAGACATCAGTCAGAGATGCTGTGTTTCTGGTCTTAAAGATGGTGCCTAGGAATACAGGTGACCTGTAGAAGCTGCAAAGAACAAAGAAATAGACTCTCCCCAAAAGGAACACAACTCTGCCCACCCATCTTGAATTTCTGTCCTCCAGAGATAATAAATTTATTTTTTAAGCCATTGAATATGTGGTGATTTGTTATAGCAGCTGTAGAAAACTAATAGGCTACTGTAATTGATTTACTGTAGGAGCCAGAAGCAACTGTGTAACGTTATTACTGGGTAGAGGGAATATTTGCCTCAACACGCCCGAGGTGGGAAACAGTGTTCTACTTCTTTACTTTTCTAAAACAAGACTGTGCCCTAGCTGTCATTTTTATAGCCGCTTTCTCTCCTCTGGGCTTTCGCAGAATCTGAGGCTTAAAGGGCCCAACAAAATGGCTCAAGTTCTCAATATCTTCCCGCTCCAGCTGCTGCTGGCCCTGGTCTGGGATTCAGTGGGGAGATGGTCCAGGGCGGTCGTCTTGCCCTCCAATTCATGAATTCCTCTTCTGCACTGCTCTGTTCCCCATTCCTCTCCACGTGCTTCAGCTTGGGGGTCTTCCCTTCCTCCGTACTCCACAGAGCTTGCGACCCTGCTGACTGCACCCAGAGTCCCCACCCCGAGAGTTCCCAGTCCTTACCCCGCTAGGCCATCTCTCCTCCCAGGGCAGGGCATTTGCTCCCACTCCGACTTGCATGGGTGACAGTCAGCGCTGCCCTCCATCCCTCAGAAAACAGTCTCCTTCACTCGGACCTGCCCCCTTAGAAAGCTAGCCATGCTTCTGCACAGCACTCTTTTCCTTGTGTCTGTTTTCCAAGAAGTTTTGTACCATACCTCTTACGTGGTAACTTCCGTCAATGTTGGTAAGTGAGTGAACGTTAATAAACTACATTTGGACAGCAGTTCATAGTGTCATAAGCAGTCATACGTGGTGTCCTAGAGCTGGCCTGCGTCAGCAGGAATTTGCAAGGTGATGGTTAAACACAGCCATTATTAAGTATCACGTTATATAGATTTACAATTAAATGAATTATTTAGAAAATAATGGTAATAAATACTCAGAACCCATCACAACCTAATTATTTTACTACATTTTGCTATTACCTATGCTCTTGAGGTTATCTAAATTACTATGTTTATTTTATCTGTATCCTGGAAATAATATATTGGTCTGTCACTGAGCACCACTTTCGATTCTGCATTTGGTGACATCATATTGGTAGCTTAAAATCGGTCACGGTGTGTGTATTTACAGCACAGAAATTAGCAAATACTGTAAACCGAGGGATTTTTCTTTTCTTTTCTTTTCTTTTTAAGAGTCAGTTGTTAAACATTCACTAGCACACCTGGTCATAAGCCCAATCTGATCTTCACAAAAATTGTAAAGTGGAAGCACAACATATATTGTCACACCCACCCCCATTTACTAAAAAGGAGAGACCCAAACATTACCTAGCTTATTCAAACAGGGTTTCTGAGTCCTAACTCTGTATTTTCACACACACATATATATAAAATTATGTATACATCTATAGTGAGATTAATCAAGTAATGAATTCTTGAATTTATTTTAATTTTTCTATAAAGTATTACTCCTTAGAAAAATAATGGCAGAATTATAGGTTAAATTAGGATTGCCAGATAAAATACAAGGTGCCCAGTTATATTTGGATTTCAGATAACAATGAAAACAAATTTTAGTGTAAATATGTTCCCAGTATTGTACAGGACATACTGATATTAAAAAAAAGTATTGGCTATTTCACTGAAATTTAATTTTAACTGGACACTCTATCTTAATTTGCTGAATCTGGTAAGCCTAATTAAATACTCTTTGTTTACATATTAACATGATGGGAAGATTTCTTGCTATAGTCCTATTAAATTATTAAAACATATAGCTCTAACTTTCAAACTTTACTAGGGTCAAAATTAATTGCAGAAAAATGCTTATGATTCCCTAGTAACTGGGTTAGTGACTGCTGTCCCAGTGAACTTCCACCCAAAAGGGACTGCCAATCTCCTCTCTGGCTTTTTAGACACCTCTGGAGTAGTCTAAAGCAAAACAGAACCGTTAAGAAACCTAATTTTCCTTGTCCTTTCGTGTCCATTTCATACGGCAGTTTACTAGTCATTTCCTCCTGGTCCTAACAGCCATGAGCACATTTGGTGCCAGTTCTGTTATCTGTTGTCATCACAGCTTCTCCTTCTTCTCCTTCTTCTTTCTTCCTTCTTCTTCTTCTTCTTTTCTCCTTCTTCTTTCTTCTTCTTTTCTCCTTCTTCTTCTCCTTCTCCTTCTCCTTCTTCTTCTTCTTTTCTTCTTCTTCTTTTCTCCTTCTTCTTCTTCCTCTTCTCCTTCTTCTTCTTTCTCTTCCTCTTCTCCTCCCCCTCCCCTCCCCTCCCCCTCCCTCTTCTTCTCCTTCTCTTTCTCCTTCTCCTTCTTCTTCTTCTTCTTCTAGGTTTATAGTAAATTCTCGGTAAGTAAAGATTCTGCCCTTCAGAATCTTGGGTCTTGAATGAACATCTGGATGGGATGCTTCCCTAACGGAACTTGTGAAAGGTCTGGGCCGGTGAAGCAGCTGTTGGCAGAGCTGCTGTGATTGGATGGCTGGAGATGGAGATTGGAAGCCAGAGCCATTCGTCTGTAGCAACGTTTCATTTGCTGTGAATGCTCTGAATCTTCTTTACCTTCATGGGGCCCAGGGACCAGTGTCAGTGAGTGGAAGGTGTGGGGCTGGGAATTGTGGAAACAGAGAAGGCAGTCATGACATCACGTTGATAATTTAGGTGGCGTGTGTTACCAGAAGAGGAAGTGATAAAGGGCGATGTAACTTGGAGACACTCCCATTCAGAAACTATGTATTCCCAAAGACAGTGTGACTCAGAAGGAAGCTGTATCAATGTTCAATAATACATCAGACCTCTTTTACTTCTTAGTTTTTTCAACCCTTTAATCATCTTTCCTTTGTTCTCGTTGGAGATAGAGCATGAGCCCACAGAGGGTGTAATTTCTTAAGAACCTAAAATTACTCTAATACTGATAGTGAATTGAGGCAATAACACAACTTCAGACCCATTCAGTTATGAATCCATAGTGTATATTACTGGTAGTTAAAAGAATAAGATAGAATGATAACTAGAGAAAGTGTTTACAGAATGCCTTTCTGCTTACCAAAAATTAATAATGGGGCTATTTTTTATAATCTATTTTCCTGACTCTTCAGAAAAGCATATTCTTATTCTGAGGACATGATGATGTGAATATGTAAGTCTTTACCTTGAGATTTGTTTTCATCAGTCCAGCCTTCTGTTACTTCCTAGGAGAAGGCAAAGGAAAGTCTCTAGAATGTGTGTATAAGTGCTTAATGATGGTCCATTTTGGAATATTTGGGGAATTAGATGCTCTTCAAGTGATTTCAGAGGAGAGCCAAATTCTTTCAGTCTCTCTAATCTGCTATTCTCAGGTCCGGCTTCAACTTATTCTGGTCCCCTCATGGTTGTTAGATGGCTGCCAGGAAGCAGAGTCGCCATTTGCTTCCATGTTTGCATTCAGCTGGAGGAAAATACAAACCCAAGACCCCAAACCTTTCCTTCTGACATAAGGACATGGATTTTTCTCTCATTTTTTAGTTAAATTGTTTTTTACTTATGATAAAACTCACTGCTTTTGCCATTATTAAGACATATTGGCTACAAGTTAAAGAAGCTGAATTTATTAAGGCAAAATGTTATCAGTTTTATGATAGATTGGTAGATTATATCAGAAAGGCAACACCGGTATTTCCAATGCTAGAGGCTTTTCCATAATCTTGCCACTACTGCCCCCTCTCCCCCACCACCATCAAGAGATGGAGTCTATTTCTGCCCCCTGCCCCCTGGAACTGAGCACTATTTTGCAATTGCATTGAGTAATGGAATGCATCTTGACTTTCGTGGCTGGTTCTTTCTCTTGGGACATAGACTTTGGGAACCCTGAGATGACATGTCAGGATTTTGACCCCCTTGAAGCATCCCTGCTGGCCAGAGCCTGTGGAGGGACCTCATAGGATGTCTGAAGAGGTGCAGCTATTCCTGCCCTCAGCTACTGGAGTTTTCCAGGCCCAGTTGCCAGACATTTAAGTGATTGAGTCATCAAGTGATTCCAGCTTCCAGCCTTTGAGCCTCAGCGGCTGATTCTGAGTGGAGCAGAGCTGACCTGTCCCCAGGGAGCCCAGACTCAACTGCAAATCTCTTGAGTGAAAATACCGTGTCTTCAGAGAGCCAAACCTCACTTCTCAGGGGCACAGCTCTCAGATATAGGGGGACAGTATCAGTCCATGAAGAAGGGCTGAACTAAGAGAAACAAAACAGGCCAAATAAATTTATATATGTATATAAACACTGAATTTAAACACTGCTTTTTTTCATAGCAGTTTTCTGTAATGCCTGAGTCTTATCAACAAGAAATGGGTTGTCACTGGTTAACCTTAGTTAGCACCAAGTATGATGTGACAACTTGTGTAACCCTCATTCTTATAAACCTGTCTGACATTTTATTGTCTAACTCACGATTGACATTGAGGATTGATGTATTAATTGTGGTATTAAAATTGAATCAGTATTAAAAATCTGATTTAATATTATTCATAGTGATATAGTTTAAGTGTTCCTTACTTAGGCCCTGGCAATCAAAGCTCTCAAGTGAAAACAACAATGGGTCCTTTTTCATACATAATGTTTGGATTTCACATTCTATTCAATACATTGGGTGTAAGTATGGTCCACCATAAGGATTGAGAGGAAAAAGAAATTTTCTATTTTCTTTTTTTTCCTCTTTTCCTCTGAAAAACACCATTCCAATCTCAGTAGAAAATCCAAGATCTGGAGGCTCTTGTAGACCCAAGAGGCAGCCACTTAGGAGGACAGGGTCACACTTGGTCACTTCGGTACAATGAAAGCCGAAACAATGCTTCTGGCCACTTTCGGTTTTTGTCCCAGGCACACGTGTTATAAATAATAAATCACCCATTGATCAACCTTTATTGCCAAGGAGATGGGATGGCTTTAGGCCACTTCACAGTTCAGATAAAACCTCATCTATCTATCTATCTATCTATCATCTATCTGTCTATCTCATATATCATCATCATCTATATCTATCTATCATCTATCTATAGATATCTATCTATATCTATCTATCATCTATCATCTATCTGTCTATCTCATATATCATCATCATCTATATCTATCTATATCTATCTATCTATCATCTATCTATCATCTATCTACCATCTACCTATCATCTATCTACCATCTATCATCTATCCACCATCACCATCTGTCATCTCTCTCTCCCTACTTCTTACTTCCGTGTGTGTATGTGTGTGTGTGTATGAAAAGGATAAAAGAATCAACTTGAGTAACTATGAACACTTTTAATTGACTTTCTCCTAGCTCTAACTCTGATTCCAGAGGTTTCTGGCTGAATTCGTTCATGTCAGCCTGGTGCCAGGTGTTCTTAAAAAAGCACAGGCAGCAGAGACTTCCTTGGTCTTCAAGGGTTGCAAATGTTGGGCTTGCACAGACTCAAAGTCACAGAGGAAATATAAAGCTCCTGCTAGGACAAGGACTTTTTGACATGCATTAACTTCCCTCTGCACAACTCAAGCCAGAGAATGAGTCCTACTCCTTACTTTTGGAAAAGTTAAACCAGCTATTTGGTTATGGACAAATCATGTCTGTACCATATCTCTGCCTTGATGAACTTTACTATTTCATTCTATGACAGTAATGAAGTGGAAACACTGTCCTCAAAGCTACATATTTATATCTCTCTTAGGGGCTGGAGCATTCCTGGGAGGGGACCCAGAAATGTGTATTCCTATAGTAAACAGGGCGAGAAGGGCCAACTTGTAAGAAACTGTAGGACAACTCATATGAAAATGTCTGTCTACCACGCTGCTCTAGAAAAGAGCTTCTCATTTGCACAGATATGCATGAACAAGAGATCGTTTGGTTGTTGCTAAATTTGGAGAAAGAACCATGAATTTTAGACTTTGAGCTGAATTAAACTACGTAGAGCGAAGGGGAGAAAGTTTTAAAGGAAGATGGCAGCCAATTTCTTTTGTTATTTAATGTTTTATTTTTTCAAGAACAGTTAACATTTACTAGGCACCTATTGGCCTCAGTCACTTGCATCTAAAGAGCAAAGCTAATTTACCCACAGCCCCTGTTCTTTTGAATGGTTAGCCTTACTTCCTAGCTCTGTTAACAACTATTCTACCATTAGCTTCAAGTTCAGTTTTAATAATCGAATCCATAATTGTCTACTGCTCCCTGCCACACGAACAAAAGAGTTTGGGGGGAATAAGGCGAGCAGTTTACATTTTCTGTGGCTATTTCAAGTAATTGGCTCCAAAGTGAAATTATTGAGTTGGCCATGGTTTATCATGTTCTGAGGGCATGAAACACGGAAGGAAATGGGCCCGTAGAAAGGGTTGGTATCCAAGAATGCGTGAATGTGTGAGAATCCTATAACTTTACCTCCACTGGCCTAATATCCTGAGTCACTAGATGGTCAGAAGTATAGATAGAGTACAAAAGGAACGGCTGATGTACATTCATACTAGAAACCAAAAACAAAGTTTGTACAAGAGGAACAGCAAATGAAATAGCTTCTATCCAAATAAAATCTCACACAGGTCATTTTTATACATACATGGACACACACCCACACACGCACAGACACACGAGTAGAATGTGTGTTTTGTAAGATAGGTCCTTGGAAATAGACATTCTTAGCAAATATGGATGACAGATCAATTGTAATTTATTTTCTTTTAACACTGTATCATCATAAAGAAAACTGGTATAAATGAAAAAATCTATTTCAAATATCTACATCTAAAATTTTAGGCAGTGAAAAAGCACTTTGTTGACAAGGAGTGTGGAATGATGGATGTTAATTGTCAGAAACTGTTGAATGCCTTGCTTAGTTGCCACAAACAAATTCACATATCAGAACGAACGATACTGCTAAATATTCCTTTTTTCCCATTTTTTTTCTGTTAAAACATACTGCGAGAAAGAAAAGAAAAACTGGAAATCCATACATCTTTCAAAAGTCTGAAATTGAAGCAATATTTAGAACCATAGATGAGGAAACGCCGCAGCATTGGTGTAATATACACAATGCGCTTTTCTTCTTTAATCTGTAATGTACATCAAATACTTTACAACAATGCATTAACAAAGGGCAAGAAACATCTTGCTGTACAGAGGAACCCGAGTGCAACTTGAAGCCTAGAATCACAACGGATGAAGAGTAAACAAAGCGTGAGAAGCCGTCCCTCTGAAGTGTGTGAACCACGTGCCTCTGTGCTTACAACCGTCACCCCGACCGCCTTCTGTGCTGCCTTCAGCCACATTCAGTGGAAAGCACTTTTTAGACTCTCCAGCCCGCGCTAGAAAGGTGTTGTACAAGGTCAGATTGAGGATCACTTTCTATTGACTTTCAAGTTAACATTCGATTCAGTTAGCTTTCTGAAATAGCTCTTAATGTTTCCTTACTGGTTATCCCAGCCTTCCTATGGAACAGGCTTTAACAAACTAAATTTGCAGGGGAAAAGAAAAATAGCAATGTCTGTGGTCTTGCATGCACATGCACTGTTCCCGGTGCTGCCTGCCTCACACCCAGGAGTCGGGGGACGCGGGGTAGTGGCTCGTTTCATAGTTCAGTTCACTGTAGGGACGGGCAGCAGAGTAGAAGTCGACGTAGTTGCCCGTGGACTTGAGTCCCAGGTGCATGTACTCGCTGGCCGGAGGGCGGTGGTGGACCTGGTCCTCGAAGAAGGACTCGTCGTAGTTTCTCGTGGAATTCGGAAATGGCTGGTAGGTCTCGTAGTCTTTTCTGCTGGGCTCCTGTGGGACTGGCTGTGCTGAAACCTGCCCAGAAAAGAAGATCCACCTGGGTTAGCGCATTTGCCCTTGACCCGTCCTCCCCCGCCGCCGATGCGCTCAACCCTCTCTCAAAGTCAAGGCTCCGAACATCCTCCATGCGGTTACCAGTATCGAGCTTCTCCTGATTGACTTTCCTTTTTCAAGTTGGTTCCTGAGTCCATGCGCTATCATTCTAGGTAATCTTTTTTTTAAAAATTATTATTATGGTAAAGTATACATAACATAAAATGGACCATTTTAATCGTTTTCAGTGGCATTAAGTAAATTCGTCGCCTGGGCCACCGTCACCACTATCCATTTTCATAACTTTTTCATCATCGCAAACAAAAACTCTGTATCCATTAAGCTTCAGTCCCCATCCTACCCTCTTTTCGCAGCTTGTGGCAACCGTCATTCTATTTTCCACCTCTATGAATTTCACTAGTCTAGGTATCTCATAGAAGTGGAATAATAGAGTATTTGTCCTTTTGGGTCTCCCTTCTTTCACTTAACATAATGTCCTCAAGGTTTATCCATGTTGTAGCATGTGACAGAATTTCCTTCCTTTTTAAGGCTAAATAATATTCCATTGTATGGAGAGACCACATTTGTTTATCCACTTATCTACTGATGGACACTTGTATTATTTGCACCCTTTGACTATTGTGAATAACGCTGCTGTGAATGTGGGTGCACCAGTATCTGTTTGAATCCCTGCTTTCAATTTCTGGGGGGTATGTAGCAAGAAGTGGAATTGTTGGATCTGATGGTAATTCAATGTTTACCTTTTTGAGAAATTGCCAAAACTGCCATGATAGGTGAACCATTTTACTAGTTAACCTTTTTCAAATTAAAGAGGTATACACTAGACACTACAGAACACAAGTAATTTATAGTCATCTTTCCTGCATTTTTTCCATCACACCTGGGTGCTGTAATCCCAGACAAAGAGAAAGTGAAGATGTACAAGGTCTAATGGTCACTTGGGCATCCTCCTGCCAGCTCGGAGGGCTGTGACCAATACCTCTCTGGAGGATGGAGGCTTCCCGGTAATAGGGCCATTCCATCACACCTGCCTAAGTGACCAGGTACCACAGCCTTAGAAGGATACAGAGAAGCATGTGAGAAGAAGAGGGAATCCACTTCAAATACTCTATGCTCTGGAGAACCAAAACATCTCCTAACTTGGTTCAATTGAGAATTGATGGGACTCGAGAATAATGTGGGATTATGAAGACTTTGGTTAGGGGAGAGGGGTCTTCAGACTTGTCCAATGTCCCCCAGCCCACTTCAGTGTCCCCCGTTTCCATTCCTGTCCTCTGCAGGTTACTGTCTGATGTAGGGGGCCTTTAGGGGCTAAAGGGACCACAGGATTCTTCGGGATACGTGAAGTTTAGTTAGTTAGTTAGTTCCCTCCGCTTTGCTTTAAGGACAGTAAAACAGACAGTGTTCATAGGCTGATAATTAGCATTTATATGTCAGGGCCTAGCTATCCCCTTCCCACTGCCTCTGAGGTCCCTTCCTAAGCATCACGCTCCCAAAGTGAGGATACCCCCAAGGCATGGGGGAAGGACCATTCCCACAGCCACTGCATAATGGCATCCACAAAGTTCCCCGAGTGCAATGATTGTGCAGGAGGTCTGGGGGGAACCATGGAACACTCCTAAAAAAGCATAGTTTGATCACCTGCCAGTGGACTCGGTAATTCCCTACTAATTTAACTAAGGTTCAGCATGGAAACATCCTCTAGAAATTGGTCTTAGTTGATAGATAATGATTTGTAATTAGCACGTTGTGTGTGAATGAATGCTTCTAATGGCCTGCCCGTAATTCTTCTCTCAGGTAAGCGAAACTCCCTCTTTTATATGTCATTGATTTACACTAGTAATTGACCTGCTCTTCAAGGAAGTGGTGAACTTCATCATAGCTGCCATCCAGGTGGCCTCACACTTCCAGATAGTGGTGGCTGAATGAATGAGGTTTCTGTCTACCTGTGAAAGTCCTTAGAGTGTAAATGTGTGTTAGCCTAAGAGCCTGGGCATGAGGGGGACATTTGGAACTTCAACACCTGCAATTAAACATTGCTAAGACCACGTGTACCTGATCACTGGGATAGGCTAAGGTGCCCTTTGCTGGTCTTTGAAGAGCTGAGCGTTACGTGGAACTTCTCCGCTCCATCTCGGTGCTGCTACCCAAGTGTGGAGCATACAAAGTATTAGAGTTGAGAGGTTTGGAAAAATTACACAGGGAAGGAACTAGAATTTACTGGCTCTATTTCAGTGGGCTCTATATTCAACATGTAACAAATTCTTCTTTGTTTACTCTTGTATATGTATATATGCATACATATATGGATGCATGTTTATGTCTGTATATCTATCCATCCATCCATTTATCCATCTATCATCTACCTATTTATCTATCTAATCTATCTCCTTCTCTCCCTCCACCTTTCCTCTCTCTCAATTTCTCCCTCCCTCCCTCCTTCCTTCCTTCCTTCCTTCCTTCCTTCCTTCCCATCCATCCATTTATCCATCCAATTCCCAATTTATAGATGAAGAAACTGAAGGTCAGAGAAGATAAGAAACTTGTGCAAGATGCCATGGCTCCTGGTGGGGTGAGGCTGGGATGTGAATGCACACCTGGCTGACTCCAAAGTCCATGTTCTCTCTGAGACAGGAGCACAGTCTCTGTTGAGCCAAGGTGGCTCCACCTCGGGGGGCAGGCAGCCTCACTGAGTTGACTCCAGACCCTGTGATGAGAAGGGAGGCCATGGACAAAGGAAACCAAGATGAGGCCTGACTTCTCTGTGCTGGTCTCAGTAACCAGGGGAGGGGCAGTGCTAGAGCTTGGGAGGTCTTCAGGGGAAGCTACTTAAGAGGATCGTGGCCCTCCTCCACGGTGGCTGCTTCTTTCTTTTTTTCTTTTTTTTCTTTTCTGGCAAAGCCTGTTTCAAATTTCTTACTACTGCTATGTTCTCTCTGGCTGGTGGACATTTTTGGGTTGAGCACAAGCTTATTTTAGTCTCATATCAGGAGTTACCTTCTTCAGTTCATTTGTATTGTTCATAAGGTCCCATATCAACCCCTTCTCAGGTTGAGTTCTGCAGTTCAGAGAATTTGTGTGAATGAATCACCCAGAACAGCTGATGGTGGCACAGTTGTATTTGAAGGGATTAAATTTGCTCCCTGGCCCCAGTGGTATGGATGTCGGCTGCTAAGATGCATTCACCGCAGAGGTATGTTGGCTGTATTTTGTCATTTACTTTAAGAGACTATCTGACAGTGTTCAAGATTAGGCAGGTGAAATGCTCCCCAATACCAGCCTTCCCCATAGAGGAGCTAAAATAAATGCTTTTTTTTTTTTTTTTTTTTTTTTTTTAACATACAGTGTGGACAAGCCAGACTTCTGTAAAGGAGGTGGAATGATGCTCCTATCCCACAGTGGTGTATTCTGAATCTGAGTCTCTTGTGGTCCAGAGGAGCCCTGGAACATCCAAGGAGCCTGAGGCTGTTGTCTGCTCTGCTTAAGGCAGCGTCCTCTCTGGGAGGGGCAGGTGCCACCAGCTGGCTCACGTGGCCATCACGGGGGTCCACACTCTCGGCGCTCTGTCCTGTGGCTTCTGCTCCCACAGAGTCATCCTTGCTGAAAGCTTTCCTCAGCAGCAGAATGTTTAGTGTAAATTATAAAGGACGCTGCTCCTTCTTAGCTCCCACCCCTGTAGCACGCTGATGGAAGACTCCTTTGTATTCCTCACTGAGTTTGCCCACCAATTGAACGTATTCCTAACACAAGGGAAATAGCCGCCCACTACAGACCTTCAAAGTCTACTGCACAGTGAAAGCTGAAGACTCAGGGTGTTATCATTATACAATGAATGAAGCCGTGGTGAAGATCAGTGCTTCTCAAAGTGTGGTCCCAAGACCAGGAGCATCAGTATTGCCTGGGAACTCTTTAGGGGTACAAATTATTGGGCTCCATCCCAGACCTACTGAATCAGAACATCTGGGGTTGGGGCACAGTAATCTATGTTTAACAGTCTTCCAGGGATCCTGACTCACCCTCAAATTTGAGAACCAGTGGTATACAGGAGGGCACATGGCACAAGAGGACAGAAGACCCAGGCTGGAGTCTTTGCCTCTTCCGAGCTTCTTCAGGTGACTGAGGGCGAACCCTTACCCTCCTTGAATCCCAATTTCCTCAGCTCTGGGGATAATTTTATTTGCCTGCCCACCTGGCAGCCAGACTGAGGAACTCAAGATGCCATTTTTATTGCTGTCAGTAATAATTTGAAAACCAGTCAGCAAAACACCAAAACCCTTTGTTTCTAGTTTATGAACAAAAATCCTATTGCCAGCGGGATACGGTTAAATAAGCTATTTTTCTTTATAAGTATGGGATAGACTGGTAGAAGCTCAGCAGGGTTTTTGAAGGGTTTGAGTACTTAACTCTTAAAACAATATCTGTGACCCCAAACATAAAACCGAGGATCACAAATCTTATTTCACACGAATGGTTGTTTCTTCTAGGAGTCCTTATGCTCGGAATTCACTGATTCGAAACTGGAGTGGCAGGTAGTCACGGGGGGTGTGCCACAGCTGCGAGGCTGCCTGGCTGCTTCTCTGCTGAGTCAGGGGAAGCCCGCCTCCCACCTCCTGCCCCGGCCCCTCCCTTGCTTGGCCATGCATCCAGGGCTGTTGCCTTATTTTCAGATCTCACTGTCTTTTGCCTCGTCCCAGAGATCCCCCTGAAACTAGTTTCCCTCGGTGAATCACTTCTTCTCTAAGATGAATCCCTGTCCAGACTCCTCTGCAAAGCTCAGGAGGCCCAGCTTTGACACTGAAACCGAATGGACCCCGGCACATCCCTCCCGGTTAAATTTTTCAAGCTGGCCATTTACTAGCTATGAGGTTGTGAAGTGGCTTTTAGCCCAGAAAAGTTCCAAAAACAAAAGCCATCTGTGATAACCAACCATGCTCACATGGGCAGAAAATCCACACCATGGATGCTGTTTACAAGGTCATCTCCAGAAGCACCCATCTGGAAGAGGAGCAAATGGCCAACTTTTCTGAATGGTCAGGATGGTCTTCCTTTACCGAATTCCCAAGAGGGAAGGCTGTAAGTAAAGTCAAAGTGTATCCTGATACCAGAGTCCAAAACAAGTAAAACCTTTATTATTTTCTCAAGTCACTGGAGTGTCATAATGATTTTCTTGGAAAAATTTTTTTAGGTAAAAAACAACTCTCTTTGGTGGACATTTCAAAAATGTTGCTTGATATTAGAATGGAGTTAACAGTCCAGTTGCCCCCTTCCCTCAGCTGGACCAGCTGAGGGAATAATGATGGCACTGAGCCATGGCCACAGGACTCAGCTCTGCTGGGGGTTGGCCTGCAACGTCTCCCCTGTGCTGACAAGTGGCTCAGAGCTTGCTCTCCATCCAGACTGAGTTTCAGTACATCCACCTGAGACACCGTGGCCTTGGTGTTTCACACCGAGGTTGAGTCGAGTTCATTCTAGGGCCCAGGAGGCCCTAGAATGAAAAGGCTGCATACAATAGGCTGTGCTCACTCTCTCGGGGCAGGGATGCCATCTTGGTGCATTAATTCCAATTTTCTTAAATGCTCAGAATAGGTTTGGGTGAAGAGAATGTGCCTCTTAGAACCACTGTGGACTGTCCTCTAAACCAAGGTTGCAAGCAGTCTGTTGGAATGTACTGCAGCCACACTGTGAGATGCCAAGGACCCCTGGGCCACACTGGGTGTTTCTTCATTGCCAACAATAGTGGGATTCCCTGGAGATAAAGGCTGACGTAGAACAGGCTGATTCTGGTGATGAGCTTCTCTTGACCTATAGAAGCTGAAGACTGATTTTATGCTCTTGGATGCAAAACCAGGGTCCTATCACATCCTGACAAATATCTTTAAGAGCTGAAGACCACTGGCTCACTGTACCTGATATTTGCTGGAAGAAAAAGCATTGATTTCCATAAATAGAGTTGGCATTTCCATTTTCCTTTATGCTTGGGTAGGCATGTTGATCTGCAAATAGTTGGGGGCCACCCCTGGTGACCTCTTGTCTAGGGCTCATGCCCCTCTGTTTATTCACTGACTTCTTTGCTTTTAGCAAAGACCAGAACTGTGTCCTCCTCCCTCTTCCCTTAGAAACAGTCTTGCACCAGACATTCTACCTGATGGAAGGGAGTCCCTCTCCTCTTCAAAGACGCTGCCCTGCTGGGTGGTGAGAACTGATTAAAAACACACATTTCCCTTTCATGTTGACTTTCATCTGGTTACTGTGATCAAGTAAACAGCTTTCAGGTTTATCTTTTCAGTACTATTTTCATGACACATGGCAGGAATCTAGAGCGTCAGCAGAAGCCAGTTCTGGAAACGATTACCAGTAGCCAAGAGTTATAAAGAATGTCAGTCTTTCTGTGATGACCACCATGGGGAAGGAAAAGTATGAGGTTATTCATCAGTAAAGGAGCAGAGGCGGTGCCTTCTTGCTTTTATAGCTCCCCTTAGAACCAGAGAGAAAACGAGCCTTCAACGAATATTTGCTAAATAAAACACACGCAAAAACACAGATGGATTCTTTAAGTACCTACCAGCCAGGGTTCCTCAAATTTCAACATCCACACGAATCACCAAGACACCTTGATAAAATGCAACTCGGATGCAGAAGACCCTAAACGGGTTAGGGTTAGGGTTAGGGGCCAGAGAAGCATCTCTTCTGTGTTTCTAACAAGCTCCCAGGTGATGCTGTTGTTGCTTGTTCCCTGAGCGGCAAGGCATAACACCATGCCTTCTATTCAGTTGTTTACATTGAACTTGATGTGTCTATGTTATTAGTAACTGTCATGTATAATGAATGCTTTCTTCCAAATAAGAATTGGCTGGGTTACAGGAGCTACTTAATCCATGTCTAGTAATTAGACAATTTGTCTAGTAACCAGCATCTTACACTTGCCGTAACTAACACCTGATGTCGCCAAAAAAACAAAAGATTGCTTTCAAATCTGAGGCTGTTCTGATGACTGCCACCACCCACATGTACGCTGTGTCCCACGTGAGCAGAGAGCAGCGGGGACCGTTATTTTCTTTTTCCATTTTTTATGCATGTTAAATAGAAACTAACTTAGTTTTTACACTTCCAAGATATTTCACAGGAGTCGAAGGGAGAAACAAACACCAACGTGCTACCTCTCTTTTACCTGGTTATGTTTGATGTCTTCAGCGGGCGCACCATATGAATTCCTATACAAAGTTGAAATTCCAGTATTTTGAGCTGAAAGCAAAAGAGAAACAAAAGTATTAGCACCGAACGCCAGACTTCAAATGAGGAATGATGGTTATCGAGGCCAGTTTTGCCCTGACAAAGCTTGGTGTCTCATGGATCATTCCAGATGCAAGAAATTCGTTAGCCCTGAACACTTCATTTTACATACAGACATTAAGAGAGAAGAACAGTTATTCTATAAAATCCCCGTTGCACGTCAGCCTCTTGCAATAACATTCAGCTTGCAGACGGGGTCAAGGCAGGTGCATCAAACAGATGGTCATCTTGCCAGTTCTATGGCCTTGTTTTCTGGTGAAAACTGGCAGATGATAAAAGCGTGTCACCTGCACTGAAGCATGCAGGAATCTGGATCGGCCGCTTGGTGTTTAGCTGGGGAATGACAAGAATGAAATTTCTAATCTGAGCTCACAGAAGTGCTTGATCATCTTTGAGACAGTTCACTTCTCAACGGCCTGAAGGATGGGCAGGAAGCACCACCCGCCTTTGCCCTGTGCATCTGGGCGGCTGCGGCTTCGGAGTCCTGTTCAACACAGAGACGGGAGACTCCCACCCTGTCTTGTGACCAGTCTGTGTTCTAGACAAAAGGAAGGAAGGTCTCCTCCGGTTGCCAGTAGCTTCCAAAGTCCTGGGCAAGATGCCCACTTGCCTGCCTCCTCCCCTGGGGCCCTTGAGGCTGCTGTCACAGGCCTAGAGGAAGGGCCCAGGGCAAGACTCCCCTCATAGCTGCTAAAAGGTCCTGGTTTAAGAAAGCTCTGGAAAAAAACATTGTCGAGTGTCAGCAGGTATCTAAAACACTCCAGATATCAAGAAAAAGTTATCTTTTGCTTCCAGTATCTATGGGATCATGAAATAGGATGACACACCATCTATTCTCTCAGAGATACAGGCCACCAAGTCAGTATAATCATTCCACCCATGTTTATTACTAAAAGCACATAATAGCTGTGCAATAAAACTCCTCTTGGGAAATTCTGCTTAGAATGTGAGAGCTGAGAGCCCACTTCCCATTTTAAAGACCACTCTGATAGACTCTCTGGTTGAACGCCCATCACTCCTGTCTCTGCATCACTGCGGAAACCACCATCCCTCGCCTGGACCACCGCTACAGCATCCTATTCTCAACGGCCCAGCTTCCACTCTGCCCAGCCTGTTCCTTCATCCCCCCGTTCCCATCACCTGAGCCATCATCATGTTAGACAGACCGGATTATGTCACTCGATTCCCTGCCCATTATGGTCTTCGAGGCTCCATGTGATCTGGTCCCATCCTGACTTCCTGCAGAATTTCCTGCTCTTCTTCCCACAGTTCAGGGAGCTGTGCTGGCCCTCCTTCCGGGCTTGAGCATCCAAATTTATTTTGCATCAGGGATGTTGGACTTCCTGATGCTTCTCCCTGGAACTTGCTCGCCCCAGACTCTGGACTATCTCTCCTTGTTGATATTCGTGTTTCAGCTCAAACGTCTCCTCCTTGACCCTGTTAGTTAAAGTTACCCTGCCCACCTGGGGCCCTCTATCTCATTACCCCATTTATTTCCACCATCACACTCAACGCCAAGTGCTACCACCTCGTTAGTGAGTTTGTTTCATGTTTACCTTGTGTATTACCTCCCTTCATCTAGGAGATAAGAAGCTCCATGAGGACAGACACCTGTCTGTCCCGCCACCTTTGTAGGCTGCCCCAGCATCTGGGACAGTGCCTGGCCTTGAGGGATGCTCACAGAGTGAGTGCTTTTTTGCTGAGTGAATGAATGAATGACTAAACCTTAGAAAAATCTGCCTTCAGAGCTATAACCTGCTGATGGAAAATGTTACTCCAAGGATAAGGTGAAATTTTTTTTCTATTACTCAGAATAAAATACATTTTTTTTTGGTAGAATGTGCATTTTTATAGCCTTGGCCTCCCTCCCTGTTGTGCTTGTGGCTTCCAAGCTGAAGATGTTTCTACTGGAAGTTGTTTCCTCCTGCTCTTTGGTGCACTTCACCTGTTTAAAGGAGACTGTGTAGCTGAGATTGAACTCGTGGCCTTTCTGGATACATGAAGCACGTGTCTTCACAGGTGCTCTGCCATGTATGTGTCTGAGCAAAGAGTCAACTCATAGGGAAATGCCTTTCTTTTTTTTTATAGACCCCAATTTCCAACTATATCAATAGATTGAAGATCAGAGCAGCTTTAAAAGGCATAAGAGAGATACTGACAGAAACAGAATCGACCACTGGATGTTAAGGTATTTGGGAAGCTCAGGTGGGAGGGCAAAATCCCCTGGTGAATTTTTAAGTCAGGCTGTGTAGCTGCTGGGATCACACAGCCCTCCTCTGATGCGTGCTTCTGAGCACGTAACACTCCTAGGGAATCATGACCGCGAGAAACAGCTATAACAGTGCTGCATGCCTGAATGAACAGCTGCCTTTGGCTTTCTGAGGGCTCCTCAGAGGCAGAGAAACACTAAGGAGAGAAGACATTTTAAGAGACGTCTAAGCTAGAGATTGAATACAGAGAAGGCAGGTGGAGGGGAAGCCTGAAATATAAACCCAGATGGATCTGCATTTCTGAGAGCTCGGGAGAGGAGATGATGACCCAGGCAAGGAACTGTTTTTCACTTTAAAGCTTTTGCATGTTGCGTTTTGAGGGTGACGTTTCCCATGGTTTTCCCACAGCAAAGGGAATGTTTCCTGTGGGGGAAATGGTATAAGACATCCCCTGATGCCTTAGAAACAAGGAAGATGGCCGTTTTTCAGATGTTTTTTCAATAACTGAACTTTAAATGCCCCCTGGATTTATTGGTGAATGAGAAAAGGTACTGCTTGGGATACGGAGGTCCCAAGAAATCTGATCTGCCAGTAAACACTGGAATGATGGACATTTGCTAAAGGGAAGCAGAACAGAGGTTGGCAATTCATCATTTCCATCCCTACATGAAATGTTGATTTCCACCCGGCTTGGCTGGGGAGCTACTCATACCATCGGAGAGGGGGGCAAACACACCCACCAATCTCAGCACCAACACCACCCCCACCTCCTCCATCACCATCAACATCACTGTGATGCTAACAACTAACTTTCACCCAGTACTTATTGGCTTAAAGGGAACCTTCTTGTATAAACATATTATTCAATAATGACCTCATGCTCTTCTAGGCTTGCTACATGATTGACAGTGTAGTTTTGAATTGCATTTTTAAGTAAGTTAGAGCAAAGCGTTTAAGCCTCTCAATAAGTTTGAAAAGTTACGTATATATCAATGCTGCAGTTGTCAAGATCCCTGCCATTTTCTAGGAAGATTAAACATCTAGAAACATATTAGATTTTATTTTTTATTGTCTGATGTGTGCAGAGCAGGATCATGTACCACTGGAACTATTTCAACACAAACACACCACAATGAAAAACCTTTTTTTTTTTTTTTTTGCAGTACGCGGGCCTCTCACAGTCGTGGCCTCTCCCGTTGCGGAGCACAGGCTCTGGACGCGCAGGCTCAGCGGCCATGGCTCACGGGCCCAGCTGCTCCGCGGCATGTGGGATCTTAGTGCCAGACCGGGGCACTAACCCGGGTCCCCTGCATCAGCAGGCGGACTCTCAACCACTGTGCCACCAGGGAAGCCCTGAAAAACCTTTTGAATGATTCTACCGGCCAAGAGAGTTAAAGTGAAAAGATCAACTTAAATAATAACAGTGCAGTCGATTTCACAATTATTCTTGTAATTATAGTCTCACTTTGTTATCCCTGCCTGCTGGTGATGTGGCTACCTAGGGCGATAATAATCGAAAAACGAAGGGGTCAGGTGAATTTCGAGTCACCACTGCTCTGGAGTAATCAGTACAAATTAGATTCTCCACTGAATATCTCGACTCTAGGGACTTGGCACTCAGATTCATGAGCTTCTTTGTTCATGCTCATTGACGACAGGGGACAACACTTATGGGGAAAAAAGAACCAGAGAACGAGAATCAGAAGGTACATCCTATGTTGGACTTCCCTGGTGGTTCAGTGCTTAAGACTCTGCACTTCCAGGGCAGGGGGTGCAGGTTCAATCCCTGGTCGTGGAACTAAGCTCCCACATGCTGTGGGGCACAGCCAAAAAGAAAAAGAAGATATGTCCTACGCCATGCATTCAGTTCTCCATTCAGGGGCTGTTTCAGGCGTGAGGGTGAGGCGTTCCCTGGTGGAGTGTGTATGTGGAGGCAGAGTGCTGAGCTGGGCTGGGTACCACGAGCATCTGTTTATGAGGCTCTCCTTTCTGGAGCCGGGAGAGAGTTACCATGGAAACCACGGCCTCTGGGGTAAATACAGTTACCATGAGAAAAATTTATCTTAGACGTCCTGGGTCCAAAAGACATGTCAATAAATCATCCAATTTGTCTATTCTGTTTCCCTGCAGGTCTACACCTAAATAATATCACGGAGACTTAACACACGCTTTTAAGTTTCTTCTGAATAAGAGGGTCTCAGTGTCTGTTTAGGATTGCACCCTTGTACTGCAGTTTTATGAATGCCCTAATCTGACCCTGTTCTGTTGAAGTCCCTATGGTCTGTTTTCAGGAGGGGCCCATCTCCACATCCATGTGGCAAAGAAGGGTGTGGAATCGCTGGTTAGAGATCCTGATGGTTCTGGCAGCTCTGCTTTCAAGGCATAACCCCCGCCGCCCTGCCCCCCATCAATAACGCCAAATCGTATCCAGGAGCAAACCGGGGCAGGAGAGAGGTGTGGGGGGATCCTGGAGGGGACGATGAATGTGGACATCGAGCCCCACCCCAAGGAGAGCGGTACAGAGTAAGAGGAGAGCTGAGTCGAGGCTGGCCACAAGGCAGGCTGGCCTGGGCGCCCTGGGGGGCAATGGCACCAATTTTGGCCTCCGCAGAGTCCCAGCTCATGAGCCAATGGGTGTGATTGGGGGAGTGAAGGACGAAGGGCATGAAAGATCAATGCCTCCCTAGGGAAACTGAGGCCAGTGGTTCTGATGAATCTTCCTGGGAGTTTGTTGTGGCCAGAGAGTGGTTTCATGTCAAGAGGGGAAGACGCCCACAGCAGTTCTGTGGGTCTCCCTGAAATCCTCTCTTCCTCTGCTTCTCTCCCGTCCCCTCCCCTTCCCTCCCTTCCTTTTCTTATCCTCTTTCTCCTCCCCATCCTCATGGACAAAGCTTGGCCCACCATCTTGGGTTATGCCAACAAAGAAGAAATCTATGGTGACCTCGTCCTCTAATTTGAGAAAATATCATGAACTGGGCAAGTGAGAAGGAAAGGGGTAGGGAAAGAAAGACAGAAGAAAAAATTTGTGCAGAGAGGATTTTCTCTTAGCTATTCCAGGAATAAGATGCTCCGTTTTTATACCTCCAGCTTCATCTCCTCATGGCCAATCCTTGGGAATCTTCGCTATCAAGCTCTCAAGTCCTGCAGAGCTGCCAAGCAAAGCTGAAGCCTGATGTCCCAGCCCTCTGCCCTGTCCCAGGTCCTGTCACGAACTCTGCAGAGGAACCGTGCACAGCCAAGCTCACCTGTCATGGTGTCTTTCCTGGAAGTGTGTTCTCCTTTTGTTCCGTGGTAAGTGGCGTTGCTGCCAGTGGACTCATAGTCTGTTTTTCTTTCTTTGAGGCTGATCATTTCCCGAGGTGAAGCTGGGGCACTTGCTACATAAAGAAATCGGAAGGATGACTTTCTGTGTCTCATTCCACAGCACGTATAGCTTTTCACACAAACAGGTAAAGTCATAAATGCATCTGGCTCAACACAGGTCAGTACGTGTACGTGGACCTGTTGATTTTTATTTTTGTTCTTTTGGTTCTTGTCTTTCCCCCTTCCCTTACGCCACGTCACTTGGTGCTTTAGAGTTAAGGGGACACACGACTCGGAGGCAGGGAATTAAGGACTATATCCTGGGAGCATCGTCCCTACAGAGACATCCTCGTGGGGATGTGACCTGCTCAAGGACAGTTTCAAGAATGAGATCCGTCTTGGTTGCTTTTTCTTTCTTTTTTCTTTTTCTTTTTTTCCCCTCCCTCTTCTTCCTTCCTTCCTTTGAAAAAATTAGATGTGTTTCAGAGGAGCGATTACTGATACTGAAGAATCCCTGATTAAATCAGATGCGCTTTTACTTAAACACGTTTCACGCAGAAACGGCCCTAAAGGAAGGCAGAGGATGATGTGGGGGAACAGTAGAGCCCCACCCACCGAGGTCTTCTCCATCAGCCTGGGGGCTGGGCTGGGGGGTGTGGCATGAGAGCACCTGTCTCCTGATGGGGGTCCTTGCTCCATCTCAAACGCCCCTAACAATCTCCCCCACACACCTTGCGCCCCGGTCCCTCGCTGCCTGTCGGACCTGGGGACTGAGCCCTGTCAACCGTTTGTGTCTTCATGTCTTCAGTGATGGGCTGTGATTAGAGGATTCCCTTAGGAATTCCACGATTCTTTAACAAACTGGGCCCAGAACAGAGGAAAACCTGAACTTGGACTTAAGGAAGCAAACAAAAAGAGGTTTAGTTTTCTTTAAAGATCGGATGGATTGCGAGCAACTAAGCCGCCCTGCCAGTGCAGAGATGTGCTGGGAGAAGTGGAGGTTAAGTGTGTGTGCCAGCGCTAAGGCAGCTACCGTGCGCCCATCCTATGGGCTGACCTCACATTGGTCTCCACGCTCCTCAATGAGGCCACTCGCATCCCAAGCTTAGTCAATTGCATCTCACCCATTCTGAGTGCAGCCGTGCTACTCTTCGGTCCCCGAGCCTTCCCCAGCTTCCATGCCCGAGGGCAGCGCTTCATAAGCTTGTTTAACCTTAAGACTCACCTGAGAACCTGGGGATCACAAAACCTGACCCTGGACCTTGTGAATCTGAATTTTCAGTTGGGCCTAGGAATCCAAATTTAGCAAGCATGCCTGGTGAATCTCTGGGGAACTCCGAGTTTTAGGATAAAGCTCATTTTCCTTCACTAGTGTCCAAGCCCCTCCCCAGTCAAGCCTCAGTTTACCTTTCAGCTGTTTGTTCACACCCTCTGCAGGGTCCCCCAGCTCCAGCCCACTGGGCCTGCTTGTTGCCTATCTGAGTCACTTGATTCATTTCACCAAACTTAGTATCTTCTAGGTGCAAAGCCCCGTGCTAGACACGGGGGACAAAAACACGAGTCACAGCACACTTTTTGAAGTTAAGGAGCTCTTCATCAGGTGAGGAAGTGAAACCAGAAGATGGCTCAGTGGATGTCTTAGCCAAGCACTGGGAAGGTAACAGCGGGGGCCTTTGCCCATCCTTTCCTGAAAGGTCCCCTACCCACCTCTCAGACCTGTCAAATAAAATCAAGGCTCACTGCTGAGATCTTGAAACCCTCAGAGATTTCCAATCCTAGCTGCCCATCAGAATTAGTTACCTAGAACACTTAAAAATACATTGATGCTTGAACATGCCCCCCAGCCAGTTGCACCAGAATTTCTGGGTGTAAATCCAATGGGAAGGCAGGGAAGAAACCTGCAATTGTTCCACGTAACTCAACTGGGCTCTGGGTCCAGTTCCTGCGTGTTCTCAGAACACGGGTTGCTGCGTCTCACTCACCCCCTCCACCTCTGCCCCATCTCCTCTCTTCTCTCTCCATCTTCCTCTCTGGGGAGAGTCCTCTCCTGCCCTTGCTCCTAGATCTTCTGCATAAAGACTGGCCTTTTATGAGTCACTGCCAGGCAATCGTGAAGGGACAATATTTTGGAGCCTCTTGACCAAAGCTTTTAAAATGAGAATCCGATATTGCACAGATGGTGGGGTTTACTAAACTATGTCAAGTGTGTAATTATCTCCTGAGACCTCACACACAGTGGTCCGAGTCTCTGGTAAACCAGGAGGATACTCCTGGAAAAATCACATCACGCCAACAAGCGTTTATTAGGTGTCTTCGAAGTGCCTTGCCTGGGTACCACCAGGCAGTGCTCCACCTGCATCCCTGGGATGCTGACATCCTGTAAAGTGCTGCTTCTCTTTCTGGGCGCCTTCCAATCTATTATATTATTCCATCTTCCTGACACTGATTGGTTCTTCATAATTAGAGCTCTTAAAGACACTGTCCTTTAGCTTCCAAGACTCACTGCTCTTTATCTTTTTAAGAACTATGAAAATAACATGTGTAAAAGGCCACCTCCATGCCTCTGAGGCAGGTGGAAGTTCCTCCAGTTACACGGGGCTTCCTAATTCTCGTTCAGCGTGGGGCTAAACATCAGAAGTGATAACACCGCACTAAAAATATAAGTTTTCACAGGGCTGGGAGAGGGTAATCTATTTCAGTCAAATATTCCCCATTCATCTCTGATTCTCCCCATCGTTATGACAGTAAAGTATGGTGTAAAGTTTCATGACAAACATCCTCAAGGGCAGAGGGGCCACCCTGCTGGGGAGTGCTCTGTACCATGCCCTTGAGACTCAGTTCCAGAAAATATAGTTTCCTCAGCAGGAGGAGGGCAGCGAAGAGCAAGGAGAAACTTTTCTTAAACAAAAGCCTCTATCTGTGCGCGTGTGTGTGTTCGCCCATATAAAATTATTTATTACACATTGAATAAAACAACAATAAAATCTAATAAGAATGAGATGGGGGGAGGGGCAATATAGCAGTAGGGGATTAGGAAGTATAAACTATTATGTATAAAACAAGCTACAAGGATATACTGTGCAGCACAGGGAACACAGCTGATATTGTACAGTAACTATAAATGGAGTATAACCTTTAAAAGTTGTGAATCACTGTATTATACACCTGTAACTTACATAATATTGTACATCAACTATACTTTGATAAAAAAATTAAAAAGAAAGAATGAAATAAAATTAGAAAAAATTAAATTGAATGGTTTAAAAGTTACAGTTGATTGTAATATGAATATATGAAATGATTTATCTGCTGGCTTACAGGTAATAATGAAAAGCAGATCAGGTACGGAACAGTGACGAAAGCCTCAATGACAGTTTTCAAACGTAGGTCATTCTCAAGGAGGAAGGCGCACACCCTCTCTCCCCTACTCTGTTATCCCAAATCTAATCAATCAAATGCAACCTAAACTATCTTAACTGGGTAAAACGTCCATGGAAAACCCTGAACTGCAAACACTTGGTGGTTTTATACATTCCTATTCCTCCCTGAATGCAGGCCCAGGATGTGCATTTCATGCCTGTGACACCTGTTAGAGGTTTTTAGAAAACTGTTAGAAAGATGTTTGTTCTGAGTCTGTGTACGTATGATACAAAGTCACCACCACTGTAAAAAGAAAACAGATTCATTTGATATTTCTAGTAAGTGTCCCAGTCCGGATGGCCCTCCTGCCTGTGGGGTCAGCTAAGGGGTCGGGGCGGGGGGCCTTGGATCCAAGAGAAGCAGCCACTGGCTCGGGGCCCCTCTTACCTGAGCGGTTGTTGGGAGACACGCGCACAGGGGAGATGGAGGGCGTGCGAGAGGAGGAGTAGGGTCTTTGCCGATCCCTCTCGATGGTTGAAGATGAGGCTACGAAGTGATACTGTGACCATCCATCCTGCAATAGACAGCAGCTCCTATTAACTGGGGAAGGCAGAGAGATGCCTCACTTCCTCACACTTGGACATGCCAAGCATGGGAATTTGCAAAGCATTTCTCCAGTCTGTCAGGAGAGGTCTCAGATCTCTGTGCCTCCATCGTCCAGGTTAAAAGAGAGGAGCGATAACTGAGACCCACCCCCTGCCCCCTCCAGACAGCCTGACTCAGGGAGGGCCTGCCCTCGGTGCTTGCTTTCCACCCCAGATGTGAGATAAATGGTCTCTTTGCAAACATGCTTTGGCCTGAAATTGTATTTAAATGAAAACATGCTGCTCAGAATGAGCCTGAAACTGTCTATTCTTTGCCTGCCTGGCTCCAGCTCTGTCCGGTCCTCTTTTCAACCACCTCCAAGTTTTCCAAAGTGTTTACTCTTCTTTTCTTGGGACCAATCTGTTAGTGATCAGAATGCCGAGAAGCATCGTTCCTTCCCTTCGTCCCTTACCATTCGTCTCCCTTACATGGTTTCAAGGTCCTTCTCTGCCTCAAATGCCCCGTCCCCACCAGCTCAAGGCCTTCAGCATGACTGCTGCCAAGTATTCACACTCAGGTTGCTACGTTCTCTGATTTGCCCCAGGAATTCTATTTTTCAATGTACAGCATATTCAAAATGCCTCCTACCAATCAATCCGCCATTTGCCTTCTAATATCTGGTTAATACAGGAAAAGCATGTATACCATTTTTCATCATGAAAAATATATAAATACATTATGGATCATTTTTTGAATTTAGAAAGCATAAAGAAGAAAATAAAAATAGCCAACAATTCCTCTCTCCTCCTCCCCAGAGAACTTCTGTTGAGATGTCACAGTATTTCCTTTCAGTCTTTTTTCTTCTTTAATTCAAGGTTAGTTTTCTCAAAGCAAGATGTCAAAGAGTACTGACATTATCAAGGAAAAGCAGACACCTGCTGCACTCCCAGTTCCTGCTTCACAGAGGCAACCACTTTTAACTCTTTTGTTTTTTTTCTTTTTTGACCTTTTCGAGGGACTCAATTCTCTATAAAGAATCATTGCAAACATAAATGGACGAAAGTTAACAAAGAACAGAATTTAAACTCATTTCAATATTTGTGTCTTTCTTTATGTAATTCTCATTATTCCTGTTCTATTTGACCTGTACGATAAAGCCAAAATTAGAAGTATGCTATTATAAAAGCTACTACCTAGTGCTTATTGAGTATTTACTCCATGGCAAGATTTTCTCAACAATCCATGGGCTGGATACTATTATTAGCTCCATTTTACAGAGGAAGAATCTGAGCCTTAGAAAGCTAACGGGCCGCCCAAAGTCAAACAGTAAACAAGTGAAGACTCATGTTAACTACTAAAATGTGGCATATTGAAAAGACGAAAACTCTAATTTGAAAAGATACATGCACCCCAACATTCATAGCAGCACTATTTACAATAGCCAGGACATGGAAGCAACCTAAATGCCCATCAACAGATGAATAGATAAAGAAGATGTGCTATATATATATATATATATATATATATATATATATATACACACACACACACACACACACATACATACAATGGAATACTAATCAGCTACAAAAAAGAATGAAATAGTGCCATTTGCAGCAACATGGATGGACCTAGAGATGATTCTCATACTAAGTAAAGTAAGTCAGACAGAGAAAGACAAATATCATATGATATCACTTATATGTGGAATCTAAAAAAATGATACAAGTGAACTTACTTACGAAACAGAAACAGACTCACAGATATAGAAAACAAACTTAACGGTTACCAAAGGGGAAGGGGGGAGGGATAAATTAGGAGTTTGGGATTAACAGATACACACTACTGTTTATAAAACAGATAAACAACAAGGACCTACTGTAGAGCACAGGGAACTATATTCAATATCTTATAATAACCTATAAGTGAAAATAATCTGAAAAAGAATATATGGGAATATATATATATTTATATATATATATATATATATATATAACTGAATCACTTTGCTGTACACCTGAGACATTGTAAATCAACTACACTTCAATAAAAACATGTGGCATATTGATAAGTCCTTGGAAGCAAGCTGAGGGGATTGAGGAATGCAGGTGAGGAGATGCTATTTGAGGGCGTGTGGTCGGGCAAGCGCTCTGGGAACAGTTAACGTTGTGACAGAGACCTGGCAGATGACGAGAAGCCAGACACTGAAGACACAGGTTGGGGTTTCCAAGCCAAGGGAAGAGCAGAAGTGAAGAGCCTGGGGTGGGAAAGTGCTTGGCTGATGTGAGCACAGCAGAAAGTTTCTGTGACTGAAGGGGAGTGAGCAAGGGGGGGCCAGGAAGACAAGAAGCCTTCTGAGCGTCTAGGACAGTCTGCGGAGAGTAGAACAGAAATGGGGAGACTAGTTAACGAGCCATTCCACTAGAGGGAGGGAGAGATGACCCTGGCTTGGGCGTGGGCTGGTGGTGAGCAAGGCGCAGATTTTGCATCTAAGTTGGATTTGCTGATGACTCAGCTACTGGGTGTGGGAGAGAGGAATCAAGCCTGACCCCGATGTTGCTGGTGTGCACAACGGGGGGCTGGAGATGTCACTTACTGAGACAGGGGACCACTGGAAGAGGAGTGGCTTTAGGAAGTGAGATCAGTGCTGCCATCTGGGATGTGCTGGGTTAGAAATGCCTGCTGGACATGAAAGAAAAGAGAGAGAAAGCAGAACCTGAAACCTGGAATTTCAGGAGTGACGTCAGACTTAGAGGTAAACTTTTGCAGTTCAGCATACAGATATCATTTGAAGATAAGAGAATGGATGGAAGCCTTGCATGTGGATGCAAATAGAGGGAAGCAGAGGACACAGGGCTGGGACGTTCCAATACTCAGAGGGCACAGAGAGCAAGGAGAAAATTCCCAGGATGCTGAGAACGAGCAGAGTGAGCTGGGAGCAGAACCAGAAGGGTGTGATGTCAGGCAAGACCAGGAAAGAAGATGCAGAGAGGAGAAGGAGACCAGCTGAATAACAAGGAGGACCAAGCACAGTCCTTTGGCCCTGGGAAGATGGAAGTCAGCATGACTGGAACAAAAGTACTTTCTTTGGTCTGGTTGGTAAATCTCTAACTCAGGTAGGCTCAAAAGAGAGTGAGAACTGATGGAAAAATGGTGAGTTTAGACAGCCTTTGGCAAAAGCTGATTATTAAGGGGAGCCCAGAAATGGGGCTTCAAGAGCTAGAGCGACTAAGAGAAGTTTTAATATATCACCTGGAAGAGATTGCGGCATTTCGCATCCTGATGGGAATGACTCGACATAGAGGAAGAAAAACTGGGGATGCAGGAGAGAGAGGGAAACATTTCTTAAGAAAGGAGGGGTTGATGGGATTCAGTGAGCTGTGGGGTCATGGGCCATGGAATCAGGAGAGAAGACAGACAGGCTTCACAGCCACAGACGCAGCAGGGAGATGGGCTGATCTGGTGATGGGACGATGAGGATGTCCTGTTCTGTTTTCTGACATTTTCTGGAGGGGATGTGGGGATGAGAAGTGAGGTCATGCATCCGCTGAGAGTGAGAAGGAGTTGGAGTTTAGAGGATGGAAGAGGCGAGGGGAAGGGAGGGAAGAGGAAAGAAGAGAGCAAGAAGAGAAGCGTGAGACAGTTCTTGAGGTAGGAGGGGTGCAGGCTGACCGTGGCCATGTAGCCTGGTGGCCAGGAGCTGAGAGGTGACTTGAGGCTCATGGCAATGAATTCAAAAGGAGAAGACTCATCCCCATGGTGGCTTGTTTTCCTCCAGCCACATTCAGCTGCCCTGGGGCAGGTGTGAGTAGATGGAATCGGTTGGGGGTGGTCAGAAAAGTGATTTGGAAGGAGACAGGGACAAGGGGATGCAAAGGGCATGTCATGGAAGCCCACAGAATCTAAGCTGGGTGGAGAGGAAAGTGAAGATTGAGGGAGGAGATGGGGAATGAACACTAGGCAGTGGACTGAGGATCTGAAGAGGGTCAGAGACTATTGTAATGGGGCCTTTTCACAGATGCTAGGGGTTTCCTTGAGGGAGGAGAGGAGAACTTCCCAGAAAGAGCAAAGAGGAGCAAGGGAGATACCTAGTCCACCTCCAAGCCTAGTGATGTCGGGCAGAGGGGATGGGACATGACAAGCCACCACGTGAGAGGGTTGCCGGGGGCTGGGGGGTGTCCTTGGGGACAGCTGGTGTCACAGCAAGAAGACTGAAAAAAGAAGGGGTGGGTATTGGCTACAGGGGGTCTTACTGACAGTAGCCTCTGGGTTCAAGGGGGAAAGGAGGAGAGGTGGGTAGGAGAAAGGGAGAAAGTGGGGAATACTGGAGCAGATTACTGGTTATTTAGAGCCTTTGAGTGAGAAGAGTCCAGAAATGATGGCTTACCCAGGAGTCCTGGGCAGTTGGCGGTGACCGAGGCAAGGAGGGCCTAAGGGCAAATAGCTGAAACCTCTTCCAGGAAGGGTGGGAGCCATGGTAACAGGCAGGTGTCAGGGCAGGAGGAGAAAATGTACTGTCTCTGCAGGAATTCTGGGCATCTCCCTTAAACCCTCCGGAGGATGGCAGCATGCACAGGGCGGAAGCAGTCTTACAGAAGCCTGTAAAGTACTTCAGAAGTGAATGGACCCATTACCATTACTCACATACGGGAACAATTAAAAAATTTGTTTTAAGAAGATGTTCCTTTCTTGTGAAGGGAATGCTTTGTTGACAGCAAAAATCCTTAAACATGACCAAACAGAGGCAGATAATTTTATGTTTGTCTCACTTGCAATTTAGAAGATATTCTTTGCATGGGGGGCAGGGTTCCAAGGAGTGGCTCAGGAAATTGTTTTCATCAAACCCTTGGCTTCTTTGGTCATGAATAAGTCATGATACTCCATATGTTATGAAAGGTGGGCAAGGTATTTCATAATAAGAATATGGGCTAATATCTGATATGTCCTAAGACCAAAGGAGACACCAGACATAAAGGTGGTATAACTCTAGGTCTGGTTTTACTTGGCAAGTAGCACTGTACTCAGCATCTCCCTCTTACGCAGGTGAGTGGAGATGTTTTGCTCAACGGTTCACAATTGATGATGTGACACTTCATCTGGAAGTGTCAGCAAAATGGATGTAATAATAAAACTTCTTATGAAGGAAGAAACTCATAAGAAAGCACCAGAAAAAGATTTCAAGTCCTTTATAAGACCCATTTCTGAGAATATAATCACATGACAGAGGCGAGTCTTGCAGGTGACTTGTCTGTGGGTGATGGGATCAGCGGACACCTGAGGATGACAGGGAGTGTGTCAGAGGCACCGAGAATGTCGCCCCAGCCAGACACCTCTGCTTATGGCCGGTAATCGTATGCATGTGGGCACAGAAACTTTGAATGGAGGTGGGAAGGGGGAGCCTGGGGAACAGGGCAGAGTGGAAACCCAGTTAAGGCTCTGGATTAGAGCAGTTTCCTGAGCCACAGCTTGGGAGCCCCTGGAGGAGCAAGGAAGGTGACCTGGTTCCCACTCCATATCCATCTTCCCCCTCATTCCCTGATGCAGAGTGAAAGGTGTGATGACTAAACAAAGACTTCCAACATCACTACCGTCACCAATGCCCAGAAGGGACCTCAGGTTTAGTTTTGATGGCACATCCTCCCACACATCATGGAAAAGTGTAACCTTGGATGCTAGAGACCAGGGTACAGGTAAATCTACACTCGTTTTAGTGATGCTGAATAACTACCTGGAGGGTAGATGTCATGACGCTTGACATCTTTTACTGCATGAAATTTTTAGTCATTCTACTGAAAAAAAAAATGTTTTGCTTTCGAAAGAAGTAGGACATGAAGATATATTTTCTTTGGGAAAGTTATTGCTGAGCTAACATTTCTTTTAACCAACCAGCCATGGACATACTTGTTATCTAGCCAGCCTGCAATAAAACCTTATTCATTTACTTCCCACTGTCATGCAGAAAGACTTGAAAGTGGTTTACAGAAACACACACAACTTGGGCACATAGCTTTAAAATCATTATTTGCCTCTTTTTTAATAAATTTGTTTATTCTTGGTTGCGTTGGGTCTTCATTGCTGTGCGCAGGCTTTCTCTAGTTGCAGCGAGTGGGGGCTACTCTTTGTTGCGGTGTGCAGCCTTCTCATTGCGGTGGCTTCTCTTGTTGTGGAGCACGGGCTCTAGGCACGCGGGCTTCAGTAGCTGTGGCACACGGGCTCAGTAGTTGTGGCTCGTGGGCTCTAGAGCGCAGGCTCAGTAGTTGTGGCACACGGGCTTAGTGGCTTCGCGGCATGTGGGATCTTCCTGGACCAGGGCTCAAACCTGTGTCCCCTTCATTGGCAAGCAGATTCTTGACCACTGTGCCACCAGAGAAGCCCTATTTGCCTCTTTGATGATGATATTTTCTTTTTAGCCTTTTAAGTCTCTGTAGACCAGAGGTTGTTCCCCAAATTCTATTGGGTGCTTAACCCCAGTTCCCCTTCATACCATCCCTTTGGCTTAGATAAGAAAGTTCAAGGAAGGAAACAGAATGAAGAATAGCCACAGTAACTAGGGCAGGGCCGTTAATCCTTAATATTGATGATAAAGAACTCTTTTAATATCTGCCTTTCACCTCCAGCAAAATGACCGCAAAGTTGTGCCCTTCAGCTCAAGACACAGCCAAGGTGTCAAAAATGTGATATGATATCTGCACCTCAGATTGGTTTTTATTTTTAACATATAAAACTTAAAACCGGAGGTTGTTAAATTGTTCCAAGTATAAGAGATAGAAATCCAAAAGAGAAGAGGATTTCAAAGTCATGGAACTTTAAATTGCCACCAGAAATAATCTGATTTTCTTTATCTTACCCTTTTACTGTCCTTCCACCAGTTTCACCAGTTTCAGAAAGTTCCCGGCGTGTTTCTTTATGAAATTGCTTTATTCCCCAAAGCTATTCTCATCTTCGTCGTTACTCTCAATGGTCCAGAAAGTGCGAGAATCCAGGTAACTTTGTTCACAGCCTCATGACCATTGGGTCCTCACAGTTTGACGACATGGTGGCCACTCTATTTCCTACAGATCTTTCCCTTAAGTGTTCCGAGGTCCCTGAATTTATAACCATCTCCTTTATATATATATTTTTTACCATCCCATAAACATCTCCACGAAGACTGTGTTACTGGAGAGACTTCCGCCAACAGAGCCCAGATGAAGGGGCTAAGTGGTTTTCAGACCCGTCTACACGAGGCTAGTACAGCACACACCCGCCCCATAGCCTCTTATTCTGGAAATCGTGCAGGACATTCAATTCAGATCAGCACATGAATATCTTAGGTTTGTGTGCAAAGAAATGAATAGAGCTGTTTGTCAAGGCTCAAACCTGCTTTCACCTTGGGTGTCTCTGTTGAGAGAGGTGGAATTAGATAATGGTTCAAGTCAGCCCTTCTGTCCCACGACCGATTAGGACCACGATGACTGGTCAGCTCTGTCTCGGTTTCTTTTCCATAAAATAAGGGCAAAAGGATTCAGTCAGCTCGGGGAGTTTTAAATATAGTCCTGCCGGGGCCTCGGGCTCTGAGATTCTGTTGAAATTGTTCTGAGTAAGGTCTGGGCGTTGGTATTTTCAAAAGCACTCAGGTGATGTTCATGAATAGCGTGGCTGGGAACCACTGGCTTGGAGTTTCCATGCATATTTGGCAGTGACTAACAGGAATACAGAATACATTGTAGAGGGCTCGATCCTAGGAGGCCCTTAGGTCTTCGACTCCATTTCGCAGTGTCAGATAAGGCACTGACTTCTACGGGAACAAAAATAGGTCCAACCTCAGAGCAGAGAGGTGCCCCCCGATCCCGCCTGCCGCAATGAGCCCCAGTCACACCCGATTACCCAGCAGTCACCACGTGACTCAATTTCCCAGTCTCCACCTTTGATCAGGCAGCTCTGACACCTGACACAACACCTTCTCTTTTTCTGTCAAATCTTACTCTCGCGGCTCAGTTTTGTGCTAGGTAAACAGAAGGCAGGCAGCACGTGTTCATTCAATCGCTCTTGCTAAATGAATTATGCCTCCAAGGTTTAGGGGAGCTTTTAGCAATACAGCTATGGTTTTCCTTGCCTGCTATGAACAAAATGCTATGACCTCACACTTATGTCTGCTGCAAGCCTGTCCGTCTGCCCAGCTGTGAGGCTGGGCTGGCCTTATTATTTCCTGGTCTCTAGCCTAGTAGCTGCAATACCGAAGTGCCTAATAAATGCTGCTAGATGGATTCAATGATTTAAGATGACCGCATTAATTGTTATAAATGCAATGATAATCAATGCCATAGTCTTTACTGCTAATTCCACAGTTCTTACACTCTTACAGTTCTATAACAAGTGAAGGTTATCAGAGCCTTACAGTTTTTTATTTTCTTAATTTTAGCTTAGAGCAACCTCATCAGTCTCATCTGCTGCTGTTGGTATATCTGTCCTTTACGACATACTTACTGCTGGGCTGAAGGCAGTGTTGGTTTAGGTAAACTGGTACCTAAAAAAAAAAAAAAAAAAAAAAAAAGAAAGAAAGAAAAAAGTAGCCTACGGATTGCCTACTCTACATGAAATGGTAATTTCTCTCCGTTCCCCATGTTTCAATGTGAGGTATATAAAATTGTCTCCTCTTTAACCAATCTTGTAAATAATTCTGGTGCATCATTATACCTGCCACATCTGGGCCTGGCTTGGTTCTGATTCCATTCACAGCTCCCAGAGCACGTATATCTTTACCTCTTGCACATGCCCTGCCCCCAATCTCTACTGTTTCTTGCATCCTGCAGCTCAGAAAACACGAGCCGCTGTCCACAGCAAATGCACTCAGTTTTCCCCAAACACAATCCTTAGGAGAGCTGGGGAAAAAGGAGGAGAAGGGAGAGCACATCACATTTCTCATTAGATATGCTCCAATGTCCTTCAGTTTGGGTATAGGAGCCCACACCTGCTGTGAGGTGTGACTTGTGTCCACTGGACTGATGGGCTGGTTTCTGGAGGGGGTCACCTTGTGGGAACATTACTGGGCATGGAACACTGATGACCGGGGTCGTTGCACTGGAGCAGGAACAGGGCGCTGTGCATGCCAACAGGAGGTGTGCAGGGCATGTGGCTGTGATGGAATGAATAAGCCAGGCGGGAGTGTTCCCAGACCTTCTCCTCCCTGACCGCCAAAGAGCATCCTGTCACTGCCAGCGGAGCAGGGCAGTGGGCCCCGCCCCTAGCGCTGGATTAGAGAAGGGATGGAGAAGGACACTGCCAGCTGGACAAGGAGGGAAAAGAGATTAGGGAGAGAACTTGTTCAATCTGCGTAACAAAGAGTTTAGGGTGAAAGTGGAGAGGAAGAGTGAATACCTCAAGGGCTGTTCGGAGAATCTGCTGATGAGGGAGGCTAGAGAAAAGGGGTTAAATACCAAATCTTCATCAACGTGCTTCAGGAGATGAGATTAACAGGGCATGGGTGGATATATGTATACTTATAACTGATTTACCCTGCTATACAGCAGAAACTAATGCAACATTTTAAATCAACTATACACCAATAAAAATTGAAAAAAAAACCAAACAGGGCATGGGATTTCACGTTACTTATGTTGTGATCTCTGGCCTCTCGAAGAGGTGCCCTTCAGTGACTAGACAATGGTGGGGTGTAAAGTGACAAAGTTAGTGAATATCTACAGCTGTGATGGATAAGTTAAACCGGGAGGTTCCCATCTGCAGTTCTGTTTTCAAAGTGAGTTTTGGAATCTTTATCTTCTATACTTAGAATTTAGATGTAACAAATCTTTTCTAGTGATAAGTGACATCTCTGACTTGGACAAAAGCTTCAGAAAGTAATTAACGTTGAAAATGGAGAATAGTTTTTCTTTCCACTGAGGATATTAATTGGCTCCCCCAAATAGATACTAAGACACTGTTATGCCAGTATATGTTTTTCCTCTCTTTGAAAACAGTTCTGGAGCTTCCTTAATTTGATAAGATTTATCTGGCATCTAAACAAGGATTTCTCAGGAGGCATACAGAGACTCTTTAGTTCTGAAGTAACAAATACAAGCTTTTTGTGTTAAGCTGTCCTTGAAGTCTCTCGGCCCATAGAGCTTGTCAATTCTAATTTGCTATGATGACTTGAGACATAAAGAAAGTGTGGTGAAAATCCTTGGGGCTTAAAGCAAACCAAGTTCATCCACTCATTCAACCCAGAACACTTAGAGCTTGTACTTCAATCACTTCGTCAGGAACCTATTTTTCAAGTGAAAGTTAAAACCTGAGTTGCTGCCATCTTCTGAAAAAGGTAACCAGCTGAGATACTGCTCACTTAAGCAAACGTGATTGCTCAAAATTGTGCCAGTTTTCCAGTCATTTTTTAAGTGGAATAAACCTATTGATGTAATCACATGAAGAGAAAGAAAAGATTCCAAATTAGCGGTAGTTATACAAACATCCTCCTTACTTCAGTAAAAGGTATTATAGAGAAAAACATGGAAATAGAATATTCAGAGTCTGTGTGATTGAAGACCATGCCAGATTTTGCCTGTCGATGAAACCACAGCTCCTCTTGGCTATAATAAAACAAGCTTCCATCTATTTTTAAGGTAAACTGTTTGTTAAAAGATTCATTAAAACTAATTCCATCAACAATTCCAAAAGCTATTAGAGTTAAATATTTAAACTAAATCTTAAGGGCCAAAAGGAAGTATTTGCAGAAGTAAATACCACCTGACATACCCGGTTACTTTCATTAGTTTGTTTCAGCTCTGGTGCTTCTAATGAAATTTAATTAAATTGATTTTGCTACTTAAGGATACATAAGGATAAGAGTCTTCTGCAGTATGTACCATCTTTTAAAAGCAAATACTGAGTAAATCCATTTTAGGAATTCAATTTATTACCATTGAACTAATTCTAAAGAAACAATATTACTGAGAAGATTTGACAAGTTGGAAAGAAATTGATACAATTTGGTCGAAGAAAGTATATCATGGTTAACTACCAGTCGTTAACGGGTGCCAAACGGAATGCAGAAAACCACCTGGCCAATTGAAATAAGACCGGCTCAGGCCTTTTGTTTCCCTGGCATCACTTTGGAGGCCTTAAAACAAAGATCTGATGTGGATAATATTTAACAATGGCCTTTGTGTTCCAGCTAGTGCTGCAAAGTTACATTTGGTGTGAAACTGTGCAAAGTCCCATCTTCACGTTGACAAATCCAAATGTCTGGCTTCTAGCAGCAACGTCATTCTGACATTTGAAAAGCCAGGTATTTTGCATCTATACTCATCAGCGGCCAACACGTTCAAAGCTCACCCTGGGTCCCAACCTCAATGTCTGCACATTCCGCGCTGCTTCAGAATGCCTTAAACCATGGAAATGGAAGCAGAGTCATGGAATGAGCCCTCTGCTGATCCTAAACTCTGGGGTAGCTACATGGTTGGATGTGTTTAATAAACATTAGTAAGTACCTGTGCTGGGTACAGGGGCGAGAACAGAGACAGGCATGGCTCCTGAGGGGAAGATAAAGGGGAGATGGACATTTAAAATAGGATTATATCACATTGCATTTCTGAAAGAGCCAGGAAGAAAAAGGCACAGGTTATTATGAGGGATCTTTACTAGCCTTGGAGAGTTGGAGAGAGAGGTTACCTTGCGGAAGAGACAAACTGAGATTGAAATAGCCAGGCTTGGTGGGAGGGGAGGGAAGGCATTCTCGGCTGGGGAATGAACCTTCGCCCATGCAGTGCAAAGGCACTGAGGTTGAGGAAGGTGAGCTTGGAGAGGAGGGTAGGAAAGTGAGAGAAACTGGAAGCCACTGAGAAGTTTTAATCAGGAGACTGACTGGGCCAGGTTTGGATTTATAAAAGTGTATTCTGAATTTTTAAGGGAAAAGAGATTGACGATGGTGAAGGAGATTCCACGAAACCAAGCAGGCAGCAATCTCATCAGGCCTAGGGACAGATGATGTGAAAATAAGGATGGGAGAGGTAGGTGGATTTGAGAGATATTCAGAGTATAGAATCAGCAGGGCTTGGTGCCAAATGTAATGGGATAAGGAAAAAGGAGGTATTAAATAACTCCTGGAATTCTGGAAAGAACAACCAGGTGGGTTAGGTGCTCCTTATAGAGATGGGCAACAATGGAGGAAGAATAGATTTGGGGAAGATATTGAGAGGTACGTGTTAGATGTGTGGAAGGTTAGAGCTTGTGAGCTAGTTCAGTGGAGATGTCACATGGGTTGTTGTGTATGCGTAAGCTTAGAGTTCAGGAGTGAGGACCACACAGAGAAATAAATGTGGATGCCATTGGCCTTCAAATGTATTTAAAATCCATGGGCCAGGGGCTTCCCCAGTGGCACAGTGGTTAAGAATCTGCCTGCCAATGCAGGGGACACAGGTTCGAGCCCTGGTCCGGGAAGATCCCACATGCCGTGGAGCAACTAAGCCCGTGTTCCACAACTACTGAGCCTACGCTCTAGAGCCCGCGAGCCACAACTACTGAGCCCACGTGCCACAACTACTGAAGCCCATGCACCTAGAGCCTGTGCTCTGCAACAAGAGAAGTCACGGCAATGAGAGGCCCACACACCACAACGAAGAGTAGCCCCTGCTCGCCACAACTAAAGAAAGCCCACAAGGCAATGAAGACCCAACGCAGCCAAAAATAAGTAAATAAATAAATTTATTAAAACAAACAAACAAACAACCATGGGCCAGATGAGGTCATCTCCACTAGACGGTATAGGATGAAAAGCAAAGATGCCTCAGGGAAGACCAGGAGTCTGCAAAAAAGACCGAGATGGAGGCTTGCAAGTTCAGAGAACACCCAGGGGAGAGCGGCAGTGGAGAAGCCTGGGAGGAGATCGTGTAAGGGAGGAGGATGTGGCCAGAACTGCTACAAATCCATTTACTTTTCTTCCTAGACACACACCTGGACCACATGTCCCAGCCTGCCTTACAGTTTGTATGGCCATGTGATGGAGATCCAGCTAAATAATGCACCCCTCCCCCAAAGATATCAATGTCCTAGTTACCTAGAACCTGTGATAGGCTACCTTATGTAGCAAAGGGACTCTGCAGGTGTGATTAAGTTAAAGATATTGAAAGAGGGAGATTACTCCGAATTATCTGAGTGGGCCCAATGCAATCACAAGGGTCCTTAAAGAGACATGCAAGAGGGTGGCATTTAGAGAAGGTGATGTGACCATAGAAGCAGAGAAAGAAAATCAAAGGAGCTATGCTGATGGCTTAGAAAATGGAGGAAGGGGCCACTGGCCAAGGAGAGTAGCAGCCTCCAGAAGCTGGAAAAGGAGATGGATTCTCTAGACAGCTACAGGAAGGGGTGCATCCAGAACCAGCACTTTGATTTCAGCCCAGTGAAACCCAGTTTGCACTTCTGACCTCGAGAACTGTAAGATCATGAATTTGTGTTTCTTGAAGCCACTAAGTTTGCTGTAATCTGCTAATGCAGCAATAGGAAACTAACAGAGAGCAATGAATTTGTTTTAAAGCCATGTTTATTTGGGGGTGTGCTAGACACAATTGATTAGACTTGTGGACAACTTAAGATGATTAAATACCTGCAACAAGGTACTGCAATAGGATGTGAATATAATTTTCTTCCATTGTCTGTGTTTTGGCTAAGGTCCCAAAGCAGTGAGTACCAGATGCCCCATTGCTCCATATATATCCTCAAAATAAAGAATTAGATCATCCATTCACAGTTGTGAAAGTGGAGGACAAAATAAGGTCCTGCAGCATTAAGACATGCTCCATCTCCAGATTATATAAGATTAGGCTGAGAATTCACTAGTGGGTGGAGAATGCCAGTGGGGAGGGCTTCCTCGGAGGCAGTCAATGGGCTGGGCATCCCCCATCCTTCCTCTCCTGAAGCCCAGGAAGTGAACTCCTTATTCTGCCTGACCACAGGCTCTCTGGAGTTTGGGGGTTGCAGGGACTGGTGTCTGCAGTACCATTATCAGGGTGATGCACAGACTCAGTGCCAGAGGTGGACCAACCATGGAGCTTAAGAAGCTTAGGTCTCAGGCCTGTCCACTGCATGACCCCCTCCAAGGCCTGTAGGAAATTTTATATTCATAAAGTATATTCTTCTTAAACAGGATTACCCAAACTACCTAAGCTACAGGGCGCAAAATCTGTATCCACTCTGGTCTATGTGCAGTGGAGTAGCAGAAGCCTGAGGTGGATGGAGAGTTCGGAGCAGTTAGCTGGAGGCGGCCAGGTCCAGGCCAGAAGTCCTCAGTTGGAAGCTGGTACTGGTGAGCAAACTACACTACTGCCCCCATGAGAGAAGGAGCCAGCATGTGGGGATAGGCGGGATACGAATGCCAGGCTACAACCTCATGGGCCGGGCTCTCTCTCCTCTCTGCTCATCCCCCTTCCCTGCCAGAGCCTGATGGGGGGGGGGGGTGCATGGGGACATAGGAAGGAACAGCTTCTGAGAGGGTGGGGGGTGGGGGCAGATGGAGGCAGGAAGAGAGAAGAAATTGATCATGTTCTTTCTTCCCAGTCAAATTAAGGCTCTCTTAGAGTAGTTTATCCCATCTACTGGGATCCACTGAAAAGGTGGGGTGAGTTTGAATGAACTGCCCAAAGTAAACAACAAGAATGGTGGTAGATTTACATTAAACTTAGTGAGTTTCTTTTCTAATTTGAAAAGAGATATGCACCCCAATGTTCACAGTACCACTGTTTACAGTAGCCAAGACATGGAAGCAACCTAAAGGATAGATGATAGATGATAGATCTGTCCTTTCCCATCAACAGGTGAATGGATAAAGAAGATGTGGTACATATATACAATGGAATATTACCCAGCCATAAAAAAGAATGAAATAATGCCATTTGCAGCAACATGGATGGACTTAGAGATGATCATACTAAGTGAAGAAAGTCAGACAAAGACAAATATCATTTAATATCACTTACATGTAGAATTTAAATACATGAGGCAAATGAACTTATTTACAAAACAGAAATAGACTCACAGACATAGAAAACAAACTATGGTTACCAAAGGGGAAAGGCCGGTGTATAAATTAGGAGTTTGGGAGTAACAGATACATATTAATATATATAAAAGAGATAAACAACAAGGTAAGGTCCTACTGTAGAGCATAGGGAACTACATTTAATATCTTGCAATAACCTATAATGGAAAAGAATCTGAACAAGAATATACATACACGTACATATATATGTATGTACGTGTATGTATACATACATATATATATGTAACTGTATATATATGTATAAGTGAATCACCCTGCTGTACACCTGAAACTAACACGACATTGTAAATCAATTATACTTCCAAGAAAAAAAAAAAAGGTTAGCGAGTTTTCTAGTTCCTGATTCAATCCTTTTCCTCTGCCTTTTGTCTCTGGGGTATTTTCGGAGGTTCTGATTTAAAATGTTACAGTAAAGCCACCTGGCAGAGCAGAGGCAGGAAGGAAACATTCAGCTTGGACACCGCTCGTGAGGATTTTCCCCAACTTGGAGGTCCAGTCCCACAACAGCTCTAACTACTCACTTCTTGTTTAGAAACTGCCATGTGCATCGATTTCCACTTTTGCAGAATTGATTTTTGCTTCTGTTCCCATTTGTGCCTTTGTTTTTGGACAGATGTCATATGATTAGTGTCTGCGAACTGTCTCCAAGAGGTTACGGGACCTCATGAAGGAGGACCTTATTTGTCCATACAAAAATCAACACGCGAATGTGTGTCATAGCTGAGTTTAACCTCACCCTTTTTGTTTCCGACCCCAGCTTGACACACAGTGATTTAGAAAAGAAAGAACTCAAGGAGCTACAATTTTGAGTCTTGAGGACACTGCACTCAGGTTGTTTAAGAGTCTGGCCAAAAGTCTTCACGTCCTTCCAGTCATCTCTTGGTGAAGAATTTTCCAGCACAGTAGAAAGATTAATAAATTCCTGGTAGGCAATTTCCTTGCTAAAATGACAGCTCTACATTCAGTCGTTTTATTTATTTCTATAGAGGATTTACCACCTTTCTATCACCATCTTAGATACTCCCCAAGTAAAAATCTCTTAATTTTCAAAATGGCAACATGCTAAAGTGAGTATAAAAGTATTTCTTGCTCTTCTTGCTGCAAAGCTTAAAGATCAAAATTTTGAATTTTGATCATGTTGTGTTTTTTTCCTTGACAGTATTTCAAAATATCTTTCTAGTTCTCGCTGCAATCCAGTATTGATTTTTAAATATTCAGCAGGTGAGGGTGATGAGGGATGTGAAGCATGAAATGTGACTTCAGTTCGCAGGGGTCAGGACCACTGGCTCATCTAGGTATAGAGGTCAGTCTCCTGGAAGCAGCGAAAGACGACACGGAGCGCTGTGTCCACTCTCTCATCCACTGTAGTTTGGACATTTGAGGAAATCCGCAGGCACCCCCTTCCCTATCCATAATTACTTATTGATTTCTTGTTTTGTGAGTGCAGTGGTGGCAAGGGCCAATGAAATGAATCCCATGGCAGTAAGAAAAGAGAGTCCTGCGTGATTCAGGCTGTGAAGGGCATGACTCCACTCCCATCAAAGCTCATTACTCACTGGCTGAATGGTACCCGCAGCCTGAGAGTCTATCTTTAAAGATTAGTTTTATGCTTTGTTTCTCTCATCCAAATGGCAATAGTGAATACAATATTGCTATCTGTAGAAACACCACCTTTTTCTGTTTCAAGCACAGGTGGTTGGGCATTCTTTGAGACAAGCTCATCGTGCAAGATCCCAACGTTTCACGTGGTGGGTAGGGTGATAGGGTGCCCTACAGGAACACAACTGTAGAAACACGGGGACACGACTATTAGTGGGGGTAAAATGAGTCTGGTTTCGAACCCTGGTGATTGTCAAGAGGTTGGATTCTGACCTTTGATTTGTCTTTGATTTGATCCCTGCATTTATGAACGAAGGATTTTAATTCACTCATAGAGTGGTTGAGTAGATGCTGTTCTCTCTGAAGGCCTTTGAGATACGTAGAGCAAAATAATGAGCCTCAGCGTTATAAGCCGAACACTGGACAAACTGTCTACTTGACAATAGGGACCGCCCTGTCCCTTTCCATGATGATTGTCTACTTGACAATAGGGACCACCCTGTCCCTTTCCATGATGATTGTCTACTTGAAAATAAGGACAGCCCTGTCCCTTTCCATGATGATTGTCTACTTGACAATAGGGACCGCCCTGTCCCTTTCCATGATGACTTTACAGGGTCTGTTTTAAAGGCTCAGCATGTTTTCTTGGTGAGCAGCCCATGGAGAAGCAAGACAGTAGAACAGAGGTGGTGCCCCCTCAGTTAACATCACCGTCTTCTGGTACCCAGTGCTCAGAGGCATTCTCACCGTGATGCCCTGAGGCTTCCTGCTACTTCTTCACTCCATCTCAGGACACGTCTGTGCCTCAGAGGACAGAGCAGATTCATTGTACCTGGAGCTCCACGACTTCCCGTAGATCCGTCACCCTGAGAAGGGGTCCCGTGGTATCGCACAGGATGGCCTGGGATGACTCCATGTTGCTATTGTGGCTTTTCTCAGAACCTTCTACGGTGGTCTGGAGTTCCCAAGGATCTTTGCTGGGGCAGAGGGGTCTTACCTGCTGAGTCCCATTGAGACCCAGAGACCAGTGCTTGTCTGAAGGTGCAGATGGGAGCCGGGGAAGGACAAAAAGCTGCTGTGCTGGGCTGGCATATTCACCCTGGGACTCTAGGAACATGTCCTACATAAGGCAGATGTCATGGGAGTTGGCAGGGGACCTTCTGGCTGGCACCTTGACCTAGGGGCCAACCACGACCAGGTAGGAATTAACCACTATCCAGTGCAACATTTAGGCATGCTGGCTGTAATTCTTTAATAAGAGGTTATTTTGCCCCAACATGAGAGCAAATGTGAAGATCTTGTTTGCATTTCTGATAATTAAACATTAACATAGAACTATTTAACTAGAATTGAAAGAAGATTTTGATTCAAAGCCTAAGAATCATACGCTAAATCTTGTTCAGGTCTGAGTTCAAGCGATAAGAAATCTTACATTTTAAGTGACTGCTATGTAAATAACATTTGAAAGCAAAATGGGCCACGCCAATTTTAAAACCAAAGCCTGTTAATGGAATTTGTGTTTAGGACGCCCCACTATATTGGTCTTGGACCTAACGTCTCACGAAGACCAGCAGTGATCTGTACTGGCTGAGAATGAGATAAACGTCAATTTTTCTTGTCATTAAGCTGATGGCTGCATTGACAACCTTCATGGACACTGGTAGCCAAGAGGGAAATTTAGAAGGTTGCAGAAACAGAGAAATCAAAGTAAGTTTGAACTGCAATTTTTAAAATAAATTTATTTATTTTATTTATTTATTTTTGGCTGCGTTGGGTCTTCATTGCGGTGCGCAGGCTTCTCATTGCGGTGGCTTCTCTTGTTGTGCAGCACGGGCTCTAGGTGCGTGGGCTTCATTAGTTGTGGCACGTGGGCTCAGCAGTTGTGACTTGTGGGCTCTAGAGCACAGGCTCAGTAGTTGTGGTGCATGGGCTTAGTTGCTCCATAGCATATGGGATCTTCCTGAACCAGGGCTCGAACCTGTGTCCCCTGCATTGGCAGGCGGATTCTTAACCACTGTGCCACCAGGGAAGTCCCTAAACTGCAATTTTTAAAAAAGTTAAACCATCTACATTATTTTTGCCAAAGATGCAGACATGCTTCATTTAACTTATTTCATTTACTTCATTCTTGTTTTCGAGCACATAGTCACACAGTCTTTTTCAGGGAGCATTTGTTCATTTTGCATAATATACATTTAAGGTATCCATTCAGAATTCCGTTCATTAGGAGTTGCCATTAATTATGCTACAGTTGGGGGCAAGTCTCACTGCAATTTCTATGAAGAAATGACTTGTAAGTTTGTAATACACATCCTCCCCAAATTAATATCTGAACCAAGGAGGAAAATTGTTTTTTCTATAAAAGTACAAATAAATCTTATCTAGTTATTAAATATTATAGCACCATTATGTTGCACAATTTTTAGCTCTAAGTTCATGCTCTTTATGATGCTTAAGTCATTCTTTAGAAGTTTGAATTGAAAATTTATTTCTTTTTTTTGAAGTATTGTTGATTTACAATGTTGTGTTCGTTTCCAGTGTACAGCAAAGTGATTCAGTTATCATTCATCTAAATTAATTTGCTCTACAATTATTTCAGATGGAATGATCTTTAATTCAGATGTGATAAAGAGGTCGGAAAAGTGATTTTCACGGGAGGTGATATTAAAAAAAATATTCAGGGAGGCAGGTAAGGTGGAAGGTGGAGTACAGATGTTTGGAAAGGCTCCACAGGGTGGGAGACAAGGAGGGAGAGGGAACTGGAAGCACAGAAGTTAGGTACAGCTGGTGGCGGAGTGCAGGCAGAGCAGGGATTAAATGCAGAGCTAGGCTGCGGCTACACCTGAAAGGTCTCATGGGCTGCGCTAAGATGTCTGGATTTTTTCCTGTGGACAGTGGGAGCCACTGAGAGGTGCAGTAGTAATTTAATCAGATGTGCTTTTTAGGAAGTTCACCCCAGCTGCCCTTTGGAGAACAGACAGGAGTGGAGGAAGCCAGATGGCGCAGAGACCAGTTAGGATGGGGGTTGATAATCCAGAAGACGGAAGCAGCTTTTCATGGCCATGACCGTGGAGAGAGATGGATGGAGACAGAAGACTGGGGTTTTCTGGTGGGTTCGACGCAGATGTGTGAAGGAGAGGAAAGAGCCAGTGGTGGTTCCTGGGTCCCGGCTAGGGTGACAGGTGGAGGGCTGTGACCAGAGAACGCAGGGAGAGGAGCTGGATCCAGAAACAGTGGGCTCACGTGAGGCGCTGCAGGCATCTGAGTAGGTCATCTAGCTGATGGCTAGATATATGGAGAGGCCGGGCCTGGAGAAGGAGATGAGGGAGACCAGTACACGTGGCTGGTAACTGAACCCAAGGAAGAGCTCCAGACACCCAGCAAGAGGCTGTGTGCGAGATGAGAAAGATCTAAACACAGAGCCCTGAGTGACACCAACATTCAGGGAATGAACAGGAAGACGAGCCCATAAAGGATGGAGGAGGGACAACCAGAGAGCCTGAGGCAACTCAGGGGACAATGGTGTCACGGGGAGTCGGGAGACTTTCTGAGGGTGACGCTGGTTATCACATTTTCAAACTATCAAGGTACAGGGTCACAGCAGGGCCTCTTATCAGAGGGACACGGCATGCTGTTTCCTAAGCCAGGGCCTGACCTCACCCTTTCTCATTTCAACCCTCTGCACCACCCTCAATCCAACGAGCATGTCTTCAGCCTCCTTGACCTGCCACGCACACAAATTCCACGCTAAAATGGAATAAAAGCGCTCCAGCCACCTCTAAACCCCTGACAACTTTCATTGTCACTACTGGGCTTCCTACAAAACCCTATGTGTGTCGTTTGGTTTACCTACACCCCACCATGCAAGAGTCTTTGCTTTGGGGCTGTGCAGACATTGCCAGTATCGTTGGCTGGCACAGCTGCTTAGGAGAAAGACCGTGGGAAAGGGGCACTGGATTAGGCATCCAGGGGCTGGAAAGAGGGAAGACGAACAAAGAAAGGGAATCATGAAAATGTAGGTGAAGGTGAACAACGATGACAATGATAAAATGAAATACTAGGATCCAAATGTCCAGCTGCCTGTGGACAGGACGGCAAAGAGCATTTGTCAGCCAAACGGCAGGAAAACTGTTCTAGGATTCACAGCCGTTAACTCCCACTTGTATGTGACTCTCCAGCTGACAAAGCTCTTAGATGACCACTGTCCCCTTTGAGGTCATCAGCGATGTGGCCAGGCAGGGGTATGGCGTTTACCTCACGGATGAGGAAAGCAAGGGATGGGAATGGGACCAATGGGGAGATGCCCGCAGTCTCCATGAAAAGATGTGAAGGTTCTCGGATGCAAGGGTTGAGGAAAGTTCCAGGCTCTGATACGTAAAGCAGAAGGAAGGCATCACAGAGGTCCATTTTAGACCATTTTTAGAGGTTATTTACTTTTCTGGAGACTCTATGTCAGGAACCTGCCCACTCACCAGGTTCAGATAGCTGGATACAAAACAACACCAGCGCATCTCTGATCCCTGACTGTGAGGCCCGGTGAATCGTCCCTGTCCCTCTGAGGGGGCCACAGGACTGCCCAAAGTCAGCTGCTGCACCGATGGGCAGAGAGGCTCACGTAACTTGCCCAAGGTCATGCTGCTGGTAAGTGGCAGGGGTGTGCCCTTAACCTCTGGCTGTTTGATTCTAAGTCCTGTGCTCTTTGTACTTCACCAGCTAGTACAATGAGCCTTCCAGGAACTAATACACTCCCAGGCTTCATTAGTTGAAGTTCAGTGCCCAGCACCAGGGAAGTATAGTCTCATTATTCTCTTTCTTCTCCTGCAAATAAACTTGGAAGAATATATTCATTTTGGGGTGCTACATTATGAAAGGGATGCTGACAAACTCGCACGCACGTGGAAAAAAGTGATAGCGATGGTGAAGGTCGTGGCAACGTTGATATGTTACAACTGAGCATGAGTCGTGTGAATGAAAAATATTGCCTGCCGTATCAGGAAGCAAAGGATGCTGCAGCCATCAAGCCATCACATTACAGCCGCCCTGACAGTGAGCCCTGAGGGACCTCAGGATGGAGGCAAGATGCCCCCCATCTAGCAGTCAGCCGCTGCAGCTACCCCCTGACGGTGCCCCCTGAGGAGACTTAGGATGGGAAAGCGCAGGATACCGGCCCCAGAGAGCTGAGGTGCACATCAAAGCAATGATTTCAGTGAGCCCAGACTCTTGCATCTTCCCATACACAGAAAATCACTAAGCTCCTTAACTTGAGATGTCTGGTTTTCTTTAATTAACAGGCATCTTTTGATATTCCGACTACCTGGTCTTTGTTGCAGAAACTCCTATGTCTCCCGGCTTCCCCTCTTACTTCTTTGGAGCAGTCCCTCAGAGTGACCTGAGATGCTGGGTCCCAGGCTTAAGTCCTCAGTTTTGTACACCGAATAAAACATAACTTTTAACTTTTAGGTTGTGCTTTTTTTTTTTTCAGTCAACAGTTGTAATAATAATAAATGTTGCTATTCCTACAACTGAGAAGGGATGGCCTTGTACAGAGTTGGTTAACTTCAAAAACAGGAAGGCTATCACAGAGAAGAGAAATTAGACTTTTTAGTATGCAGTTGGAGGGCAGATGCTGCAGATAGGGAGATGTTTGCTTAATGTAAGAAGTTCTGAAAAATCACGGTTACCCTGAAATGGAATAAAATGCCCCATGAGGTAGCGATTACAGTGAATATTTAAGATATTTGAACAACATCAAATGACTACTGGAGCTGATACTGCCTTTCTTCTTTTAGTAAAATAACCCCTTTCCTCCTGCTACCAAGTTTTAGCAGGTATCACGGCGGCCCACTTTTCGTGTCCTCCCCCACAGCTGGGTACCTGGCCGTGGCCACATGACTGAGTTCTTGCTCCTGGGAGGAGAGCAGGAGTTTGCTGCTTGCTTCAAAGAGCATGACTTGCCTTCACTCATCCTCTCTCTCTTCCTATGGGCTGGAATGAGAGGGGAAGAGCTAAGCTAGGGAGCTTTGTCCACACAGGCAAGGATGACACCCTGGTACAAGGCAGAGTAACAAGACGGGTCCCAGGGTTACCTGCTGACCCTGGACCACCTGCCTAACCAGCTACAGTTCCATGAGAGGGAAAGAGAGACATGTTTAGCTGGAGCTTCTGTATTTTTGAGTCTCTCTGTTAGAGTGGCTTAGCCTGGGTCCTAACCAAAAACCATTTTTTGGAGATGTACATAGGATTAAGGTATTATATAAGGGTTTGTAAGAGATGATTTCTATAATAATTGTATATACACACCCCCAGCAAATTTATCTCCTTCGAAAACGAGTTGTCCCAACAGACCATACCATAGTCAAACATAATCAGTCTCCTATGTCAGTCACCTCGTTTTTTTAAAGTACCAATGTTCAAAAAAGTCAAGAACTTTTGATCTCCTGCTTTTCTTTTATCCCTTTATCAAGTCTGTTCCAAAGCTTATCTTCTTTTCCTTTAGAAAACATCCTCTGCAAAACTACAGTACAGATGATAAAGACATTTTAAAGTTCTCTCTGTGGTTATCTAATCTTAAGGATTGGTTTAAAAAAATACAGAAACGTGATGTATTATTTAGCCTGCCAGTGATAACATTCTTCTTCAGTTATTTATTTTCCCTTAGGGGAGAAAATCAGAAGTCCAGCCCTCACTGAAGTTGAAGATTTGGATAATGCAAATGTTTTGGCTCACAATGTATCAGGAATCCAACATAATTTGGTCAGCACTCCCGGCCAAAAGAATATTCTGATGTATTAAATGGATTTCTAAGTAAAATAAAGTAGCTGAGCTAATGAATTGTGATCCTGGCCTCTGTGCTTGGGTCCTAGGAGGAAATAAGCCAGTGCCAGATGGACCTTTAATTCTGTCTCATAGATATGCCACTTCTATTTCAATTTCCATCTCTCTACCCATGTTTTTCCTCTTAGACATAACGTCCTTTCCTCTTACCTCCTAACTTACGCGCACTCTACAGATTCAAGATTTTGCTCTGTAATTTTCCTTCTCTTAATTTATCCAGTAGACCTGTGGTACATAACTCTGAATCTAACGTAGTTGCCGATTGTTGTTCCACATTTCATTTCTATCCACAGTAGCTGCTCTACATGTCATGTTTTCTTTGGAATTCTTCCTTTTCTAAGCCTATACCAGGTGTTTAATACATAGATTTGAAGCATGGATAATTAAAAGACATGGATCAGGCATTTTTTAAATGATATATTAATTGTCAATGAAGAACAAAATGGAAATCTATTGTCCTGCTGATTAAAAACAATTCATAAGGATGAATGAATGTGGGTTTTGTCACCAAAGGACCTTTCAAAAAAGAAAAGCTTCTGTGCATTTTCAGCTTTGCTATTAGCAGCACTTATACTGAGCATAAAGTCCTCATTCCATATCACGACTGCATAATATGGAAGTTATTCAGAACATCTCTTGGGACTTCCCTGGTGGCACAGTGGTTAAGAATCAGCCTGCCAATGCAGGGGACACAGGTTCGAGCCCAGGTCTGGGAAGATCCCACATGCCGCAGAGCAACTAAGCCTGTGTGCCATGACTACTGAGCCTGTGCTCTAGAGCCCGCGAGCCACAACTACTGAAGCCCGGGTGCTACAACTACTGAGCCCACGTGCCGCAGCTACTGAAGCCCGTGCACCTAGAGCCCGTGCTCTGCAATGAGAAGCCCGCACACCGTAATGAAGAGTAGCCCCTGCTTGCCGCAACTAGAGAAAGCCCGTGCACAGCAACCCAATGCAACCAAAAAAACACAAAAAACTCCCAAAAAAACCAGATCTTTCTCAATATTTGAAAATCCTGGGTCAATGAAAAACATCACCATCAGCTTCTCCAGCCCGTCTTTCTTGAGTCTCCTCACATGAACGACATTTTAAACTTTCTTTAGCTCTTGAGTTTTAGCTCCATTAAATTCGTCAACACATTCTTTTTTTTTTTCACGTAAAGAGAGAGACAATTACACTTTCTGAACCCTACTACCAACACAGAAAAAAACTAAGATGGAAAACTCATACTACTATTCAACAAATAACTTGTAGAGTCTCTAAAAGCCATTTCCCTTCAATGCAAAGAAGTAGGAGAAGGTGCATTTCAGCAAAGAGATGTCCGGGATCCGAGGGAAAGTGGAGATTATCTGAGGCAGTAATATTTCATTGAACTTCTGGAGCCATCGATTCAGAACGACCAGCTCTTTTCTAATTTATAGCGTGTTCTTCATGTCTGGCTGCCTGTTTAGCTGAAGGATCCTGTCCTGGGAGAGAATTCATTTGTCTCCTGGCAGAGTCCCGGAAGGAACCACGTAGGGATGCTGGGATGTGCATTTCAAACAGCATGGAACCCAAAACACTTTCGATGAACAGCAAGATACGTAGGAAAGGATATAATTAATTCAGAACACTCCCCTAACCCTTAATTTTGCAATGTTTCAGCCTAAATATACTTCCTCTTAAGGAACAGAAAAATCTTGAAAGAGAATTTTGAAATATATGGGCTAAACTTTAAAGTACAAAGTAATGAATGCTTACGGGAAACAGAAAGACCTTGGGGAAATCTAGAAATAGACTAACTTAGTAGGACCAGTATTAAATATTTACTTTTTCCCACTGGCTTAGAAAATGACAGATTTTCCCTCTGGCCAGATGGGTCTTGCCCCCTCTGATGTGCGTCTCTTGCTGTGACCCCACCTCCCGATCCCAAGACTGGGAGGCTGGGGACCAAGGTGGCAATGACTTTCAGCTCCCCCTCTCCCTCCATGCAGGCTGCCAGGGGCTGCAAGGAGGTGCTCTGGGCAGCTGTTGATGGAAGCCCTGCTCACGTTTTCTGAAATCCTACGGAGATCGATGCCTAGGCTCTTCTCCCTGCCAATCTGTCAGTGTTGTTCTCTGCCCCATTTGTTAACTCAAATCTATCCTGGGATGACAACTTCTGGGAGATGTTGTTAAAGGACTCTCTCCCCTCCCAAGCAAAAAAGAAAAGTATGCATCTTTTGTTCAGCAGCGTTTGGGAATGAGGTGTAGAATTAAAATTTCTAGATGTGACCTTTTTCTCTTAAGGTTTATTTTTAAACCACTTTGGGGATGAAGTCTCCTCTGAAATGTATGATATAAATTCCAGCTGGCCTGGGGAGAGTCTGCTGAACGAATGCCCAGCCTCTTGCTACGATCTACGGCTGTCGTTAGGATCATCAGCCCTTCAACCTGATCAGTAACTACGTCAGGGTCTCAGGCTAGGAACGTGGGGCAGGCTGTCGGGTCTCTACCCAATGTTCCTGGGCTGCAATTCTTCTCAACCTCCTGAACTGCTTTTTACATTTTTTTCTGTCTCCTCTCTACTATTACTACATTATTTATTGACGCTTTTTTTTTTTTTGGCAAAATCCCTCTGTTCATTATTACTTTTTAGTCTATTACACAATACAGAAGCTCAGAAAAACAAGCTTATTTTCTCTATGGCTATTGGTCTGTCCAATCCAGAAAGTTCATGAATCTTAGTGTATATTCTGGGGACACTTAGTGACCCTTTTCTTTTGCTTCTTCATTGATCTCTTGTTTCAGCTGTGTTTCAATTGCTCAGATTCTCAGACGAGGTCCCTTCATACCTATGACACATCTCGTTAGGACCAGATATGGTGTCTTTGGGCTCAGGGCCTGTATGCAGCTAACGAGACAAGAAGGTAAAGCAAACCTTACCTTTTTGTAGAGACTCCTCAGATCTCGGTACTGCCACATGCTGTTCAGAACCTGAGATGCGGCCTTGATTACCTTCGGAGAGTGTCTGATAAAGAAAAGACAGGACACGCAAGATGGTGAGCGGGACAGCTGGGCTTCAAATTGACTTGTCAGGAAACAGCAAGAATAAAAAGAATAAAAGCTTCATGGCTTTTCTGGCTCTTTTCTTTTTCCAGACTGGACAGTACAAGGGATGGCTGTCACCCGTCTCCAGCCTCCTTCTCACCCACATAGCCATGAAGGGGAGAGACAGGAAGGCACTGCCATTGGGCAAAGAATTTTCAAAATGCAAACCCAAGAGCTGTGCATTGCAAATGCAAACCCAAGAGTCAGAAGGCAGATTTAGCACTGGACTACAAAATGGAACAGAAAGAAGAGAAGGATAGCGACTAGGAAAGGCCAGATAAAAGGGTTTTAATGGCAGTGTTGTTTAACACCTGTGTAGTAAGCAAGGAGAAAAAAGATATTCACTTTCTCAACTGAAGTGTGAGAGCACGTAGAGCGTTGGCTCTACATACCTGAGGGGTTACAGGCAATTGTTTTCCGTTTGCTGATGATGCCAAGCACAAGTGACTGGCATGAAGCTGACGTGTGCACACACTGGCACACACACTCTCTTACATGTATATGGAGGGATGAGCGTGGATAAGCATCTATAAACAAAGCCCTTCATGCAATTAAAGTTCTCTCCTCTGGATCAGAGTGAGAAAGTAAGGTCATGAAAACCTTTGGACTAGCGGTTCTTATCATTTTTTTCGAGTCATGGCTTTGAAATCCCTATGAAACTACAGCTAAATATTTCGCCTTTTGGTTCAGTGCCAACCTGCATCTCAGAACAGACACTAGGTCAATACATCCATGTTGATTAAATTTGATCCAATTCTTGGAAGTCACTTTGACTAGTGGTGAGGGCAACTATTAACTACCTGCGGATTCTTTGTTCCAACGGGCTGGGCCCACAACAGCTGCACAACTGGAGTGGCTACTGTGACACTGTGCCTGATCGCAAGGGCTGGCACACTTTTGCTGTAAAGGGTCAAATAATAAATATTCTGTGATTTGTGGGCCATATGGTCTCGGTCGCAGCTGCTCAACTCTGCCATTGCAGGATGAGACGAGTCATAAATAATAGACAAAAGAACGGAAGTGGCTGTGTTCTAATCAGGTGTTACTTACAAGAACGGGTGGTGGTGGGGATTTGGCTTGTGGGTTGCAGTTGGCCGACCCCTGGCCTATGTGGTGACTCCTGGAGTTGGGCAGGACGTAACCACTCATGAGGACTCCAAGGTGAAGTCCACCCCTGAAGCTGACCCATGGTGCAGTGGCCCACAGATCCCTCAAAGAGAACATCTGAATTGAGATCAAAACTGTTTCTGACATAAAATAGTTTTTAAAATGCAAAGTAAGCAGATGGTTAGATGGGATCAGGTCGAGCTTGGATTTGAAAGCCAGAGCGAATGGATGTGTGAGGACCTGCAAATGAAATGATGGGATGCTAATACATGATCAGTTAAATGTCTGCTATTTTCCTGGGTCTTCACTTTTGCAATGTAGACCAACTACGTTTAAGTATTCTTCATCCGTTTACTTACTGGAAACAGTAACAGTCACTCTTACTATTGTTATTGCTGACTTGGAATTCAACTTTGGCTTGTGTTTGAAAATCTCTTAGTTATAGCGTGTACTTTTAAAAGAAAAAAATACAGAGTTCTTATAAATTTCAAGATTTTTTCTCTATGAAAGATAAGCTGTATTTAAGTAATATGTTTTCTTTCACTGAAATGGACAGTTGCTAAATGATTTCACTTTTATGCTAGTATCATGCTCTAAATGTATTAAATTCTTTTGATTTAGAGAATTTTAGATCTTTTCATGGATACAGACTTTATTCTTTTTTAAAAAACTGAATTATAATTGACCTACAGCACTCTGTCAGTTCCTAGTGATCCGATATCTGTATACATTACAAAATAAACACCGTGATAACTCTGTCACTACACAAAGTTATTACAATATTATTGACTATATTCCCTGTGCTGTATATTTCATCCCTATGAGTCATTTATTTTGCAACTGGAATTTTGTATCTTTTAATCTCCCTCACCTATTTCACTCACTCCCCCCGCCCAATCCCACCATCCCGCTCTTCTCTGGCAACCACCTGTTTGTCCTCTGTATCTGTGAGTCTGTTTCTGTTTAGTTATGTTTATTCTTTTGTTTTGTAGATTACACATACAAGTGAAATCATATGGTATTTGTCTTCCTCTGACTTATTTCACTTAGCATAATACCCTCTAGGTGCATCCATATTGTTGCAAATTACAAGATTTTATTCTTTTTTATGGCCAAGTAATAGTCGTCTCTGTCTCTGTCTCTCTCACTATCTATCTATCTATCTATCTATATCTATCTCACATCTTCATTATCCATTCACCTGTCGATAGATACTTAGGCAGTTTCCATATACTGACTATTGTAAATAATGCTGTCATGAACATTGAAGTGCATGTATTTTTTTCTAATTCGTGTTTTTGTTTTCTTTGGAAAAATATACAGAACTTGAATTGCTGGATCATATGGTGGTTCTATTTTTAATTTTTTGAGGACCCTCCATGCTGTTCTCCATAGTGGCTACACCAATTTACATTCCCACCAACAACATACGAGGGTTCCCTTTCCTCCACATCCTCGCCAACACTTGTTATTTTTGTCCTTTTGATGATGGCCATTCTGACAGGTGTGAGGTGATACCTCACTGTGGTTTTGATTTGCATTTCCCTGATGATTAGTGATGCTGAGCATCTTTTCATGTGCCTGTTGGCCATCTGTATGTCTTCTTTGGAAAAATGCCTATTGAGGTCTTCTGCCTATTTTTTAATTGGGTTGTTTTTTGACATATTGAGTTGTATGTTAGATATATATATATATATCTTGGATATATACAACTGGATATTAACCCCTTGTTGGTTATATCATTTGTGAATATTCAATAGGTTGTCTTTTCATTTTGTTTATGGTTCCCTTTGCTATGCAAAAGCTTTTAAGTTTAATTAGGTCCCTTTTGTTTATTTTTGCTTTTGTTTCCTTTGCCTGAGGAGACAGACCTCTCAAAATATTGCTATGACTTGTGTCAAAGAGTGTCCTGCCTATGTTTTCCTCTAGAAGTTTCAGATTTCCGGTCTTCCATTTAGGTCTTTAATCCATTTTGGGTTTATTTTTGTTTATGGTATTAGAGAATGTTCTAGTTTCATTCTTCTGCATGTAGCTGTTCAGTTTTCCCAGCATCACTTATTGAAGAGACTGTCTTTTTTTGCCATTATATATTTTTGCCTCCTTTGTCATATATTAATTGACCATAAGTGCATGGGTTTTATTTCTGGGCTTTCTATTCTGTTCCATTGATCTATGTGTCTGTTTTTCTGCCAGTACCATACTGTTTTGATGACTGCAGCTTTGTCTGACTGGTTATTTTTTTTATATTTCCTAGTTCCTTGTTAAAGTTCTCACTGTGTTCATCTAGTCTCTTCCCGAGCTCAGTTAGCATTCTTATTACTCTTGCTTTGAACTCTTTGTCTGGTAAACTATTTATCTCTGTTTCATTAGGGTTGTTTTCCACTGTCTTCTCTTGTGCTTTTGCTTGAAACATATTTCTCTGTCTTCTCATTTTGTTCAACATTCTCTGTCTCTATTAACTTAGGTGCAGGAGCTGACTATTCCAGTCTTGAAGGGGTGTCCTTGTGTGGGAGCATCCCTATGCCATCTGCGTGTGTGCCCAGTGGATGGAGAGACAGCTGGCACAGTAGTGGGAGAGCTGGATCTGAAGTGAGCATGGGTCACGTCTTCCCCTGGGGTGTGCTGGCAGCTACCACCTTGTTGGATGATATGGCTGGAGATGGAGGGGTTAGAGTCAGAGCCAGGTGTGAACCAGGGCCTCTACTGTGCTCAGTGGCAGTTACCACCATATCAGGGGCTGGAGCAGAAGCCCTGAGGGTCTAGTCCGAGCTGGCTCTGTTCTCTCTAAGTGTGCACACTCTCCTTGGTCATGGTGGCCTCCGCTCTAGTGGAGAGCAGTGCTGGAGCAAGAGGGGCTGGAGCAGGTGCCCAGTGTGGGCTGGCATGGTCTTGGGAAACCAGCTAGAGCTCCAGACAATTTTCAATCTGCTTCCTCTGAGCTATTCCCAGGAGTAAGCAAGTTTGTGCATGGGCTGTTGACAAGGAATCTTGTTCTCTTCTTCTGTAAATCCTACTGGTTTTTAACCAGGTAAGGCAACTTGTCTTCCTGGTGTCTGACCCCAGGGCTGGGGTGCTCAGTGTGTGATATGAACCCCTCGCTGCCCAGGGAGGATCCCTAAGGCCATGATATCTCCTTCTTCTTCTGTGTCCTCTGCTAAGGGCACAGGTCCTGACCCGACCACAACTCCTCCCTTCCTCTGTAGATACAGACTCCATGTGTATCTTTCTTTACAGACTTGGTTGAAGAAGAGCCTTTCTGCAAGTCTCCAGGTTGCTTTCAGTAGAGTTGCTCCACGTGAAGATGATTTGATGTGTTTTTTTGGGGGAGGTGGGCTTGGTTTCCTCCTACTCCACCATCTTATCTCCCTCCTCCACATTTAATATTTTTTACTTCATATTTTGTATCCTTTTTTGTTTTGTATATCCCTTAACTACTTATTGTGGTTATAGATGATTTTACTACTTCTGCTTTCTAACCTTCCTACTGGTTTTATAAGCGGTTTATCTACTAGTTTTACTGTATATATATATATATATATATATATATAGTGTGTGTGTGTGTGTGTGTGTGTGTGTGTGTGTGTGTATGTGTGTGGTATGCGGGCCTCTCACTGTTGTGGCCCCTCCCATTGCGGAGCGCAGGCTCAGCGGCCATGGCTCACAGGCCTAGCTGCTCCGTGGCATGTGGGATCTTCCTGGACCGGGGCATGAACCCATGTCCCCTGCATCGGCAGGCGGACTCTCAACCACTGCACCACCAGGGAAGCCCTTTACTGTATATTTATCAATGATATTTTTCCTTCGGTAATTTTCATATTTCTACTTGTGGTCTTTTCTTTTCCACTTAGAGAAGTCCCGTTAACATTTCTTGCAAAGCTGGTTTAGTGGTGCTGAACTCTTTTAGCTTTTTCTTGCCTGTAAAACTCAAATCCGAATGATAATCTTGGTGGATAGAGTATTCTGGGTTGTAGCAGTTTTTTCCTTTCATTGCTGTGAATATATCATGTCACTCTCTTCTGGTCCGCAAAGTTTCTGTGGAAAAGTCAGCTGAGAGTCTCATGGGAGTTCCCTTGTACATACTCAGTTGCTTTTCCCTTGCTGCTTTTAAGACTCTCTCTTTATCTTTAATTTTTTCCATCTTAATTACAATGTGTCTTGGTGAGGACCTCTTTGGGTTCATCTTGTTTGGGACTTGCTGTACTTCCTGGACCTGGGTGTCTTTTTTCTTTCCCAGGTTAGAGAAGTTTTCAGCTATTATCCCTTCAAACAAGTTCTCTGCCCCTTTCTCTCTCTCTCCTTCTGGATCCCTACAATGTGAATATTAGTATGCTTAATGCTGTTCCAAAGGTATCTTAAACTATCCTCATTTAAAATTTCTCTTGTATTTGGTGAGCTTGGTTGAATTCCACTACTCTGTCTTCCAGTCTGCTGATGCATTCCTCTGTATCATCTAATCTACTATTGATTCTTTCTAGTGTAGTTTTTATTTCAGTTATTGTATTCTTCAGTTCTGTTTGGTTCTTCTTCATATTTTCCAACTCTCTGTTAAACTTCTCACTGTGCTCATTCTTCTCCTGAGCATCTTTATGATCATTACCTTGAACTCTTTATTGAGTTGATTGTTTATTTCTATTTCACTTAGTTCTTCTTCTGGAGTTTTAGTTTTCCTTTATTTGCAACATATTCCTCTGTCACTTTGCTTTATTCTCTGTCTTTATTTCTATGTATCAAGTAGGTCTGTTACATTTCCTGATCTTGGAGAAGTGGTCTTATGTAGGAGATGTCTCATGGGGCCCAGCAGCATGCTCTCCTCTGGTCACAGAGATGTATGCTCTAGGGGTGTCCCCTTTGTGGTCTGTGTGGGTCCTTCTTTTGTGGTAGGGCCAACTACTGTGGGTGCACTGGTAGGGGGGCTGGCCCCTGGTCCAGTTGGCTGCCAGGCCCTGCCTTGTGTGGAGGCTGCTGGCTTGCTGGTGGGCAGGGCTGGGTCCTGACACAGCCGGCTGCTCGATGTAGGGGGTCCCGGGACTGGGGCTGACTGGCTGGTGGGCAGGTAAGCCTCTGGTGCTAACAGACTAGAGGGAGGACTCCTAAAGGCACTTGCTAGCACCAGTGTCCTCATGGTAGAACTAGCTCCCCAAAATGCCTGCTGCTAGCATCTCGGTCCCCAGGGCGGGGGAGTCTCAGTTGCCTCCTGCCTCTCTGAGAGTCTCTCTAAGATAGGCAAGGGGTCTGACCCAGGCTGTTTTCAAACTGCTACCTCTGCACGCTCTGTTTTGAGGTATGTGAGATTTTGCGTGAGCCCTTTAAGAGCGGAGTCTGTGTCTCCTATGGCGTCCCTCCAGCTCTCCCATCTGGGGGCTTGTCTTCCTGGTGCTGGCGAGCCCAATGTAGGCTCCTTGGGGAGAACCTCTGCAACTGTGATGATCCTCACATGTTATTCTTATATAATCAGTGCTGAGCAAAGATTAAATGCTATGTTTTGCTGTAGTGTATCACCACTAGCTAGATATGTAGCTATGACAAAAGTCAAGCAACTCTAGAGAAATACGTATTAATAATATTCAGGTAGCGATAATATAGTTGAAACATACTTAGTATGCAAAAATTCCTCTGATGGTGTAATTTTTTTTCTACTCCTTGCTTAGTTACAAAATAGAAAGAGACTGTGAATACGTAATGAACAGCAGCTTTTAACCTCTCAATTAAAATGCCAATACATCACAGTGTTATAAAAAACTGATGAAGGTCAAAGAAACATCACTTTCTTCTTAGACTTTAATTTTGATTCATCCACTAGACTGGTCCCATGCAGTGTCTACTTGAAAAACTATAACTATTGATTGAAGGACTTGAACAACTGAGTACCTCTTATGTGACAAGTGATTATAACTTCAGCCACAAACAGAGCTCCTTACTGACAAGTAACAGTCGAGGCTGTTAAATGGCTTTTCTGTCTTATGACAAAATACAGTGACACACTCAACACTATTTCCTACATAACTGTTAAATCTGAAAAAATACAAATGTACTTTTGAAACAGATGGACTTGTCCATATTGCATGTTTAAAATGATGTGAAAAGAATAAGTTATCAAGACTTAAAATGGTAAGTATGAAAGACTCCTGTGAGAGTCATTAACGATTACACAATGTCTGATCTTCACCAGAGGTGTCAAATTAGGGGCAGCTGAGAATTTCAGTTGATGCCATTCATTGTGGGTGTTCAGCACGGCCATTCCAGCCGCAGGATTCCAGAATAATTCTTCCAGTGTATTGGCAAAACATGGTGAGCTATACAGTTCAAACAGACTGTGATTGGCAACGTGCCAGGCTGACTCATTAGTATCACGGCATATTTAAGCTTGTGTATGTTTAGAAATAAAACCTATAAATATGTTAAAGGCAGAATCATAGCCTCGTAGGTTTTTTCATCTGTGTTTTCTCATGCGATCTCAAGTTAAAAGTTTGAATAATTTTTTGAGGAGGGCAAGTTTGCAAGCATTTTATAACTTAACTAGAGCCAACTGATATCCCTCCCTTTTCCAATTATTAAATCATCTCCAATTCCAAAAATTCTATTTTCAATAACGTGTTTCTATTTTGTTCAAACCCGTCTAGAAGGCCATGGGAGTCTCAGTGCCTACCCTCATGACAGAATTGAGTGATAAATGGTGAGTTTAGTGGTAAGATCCAGAGCAATTCTTCTGGATTCATTTTAAGAGCAGTGAGAAGTAATAATCAAATTGAAGTGTAGGTGGCTGACAAGGTTATCTCCAGTTATAAAAACCTTGTTTTGATCCCCAAATTAGTCACTAAATATAAAAGAGATAAACCACATAAAATAGTGGATGAGACTGACTAAGCAGGAGAGTTATAAATGGGAAGATGCTTGACTCAAAGCAATTCCACACTTATTATTAATTCATAAATCCAGACTGCTAACACTGGGGAAAAAAGATAAACAATGACATGAAATGAGTATCCCATAAAGAAATTTTCAGTCAGTTTAAAGCACAGATTTGAGATTATTTGTAATGAAAGGAATCTCCCATTAACAATAATCCAGATGGGAACAGACTGAACAGGACTATTTTCTGGATGGGCAATGTGGATATATACTGTTTCATAGATGGTTTCCACAAATGAGTTTTTAATTAGTTTCATCAAATAATTTTCTTTGACCACAGGACTGATAAAAGCATCTCTTCTCTTTAAGGTCCAGTAGGGATGCTCACACAGATGGAAGGAATTAATGTGACCACCTCCCACAGCTCTACTGTCTTACGATTCAGAGAAAACACTTTCGTCTTGGAATGTCCCATGAATATAGACAAATATATCACAGAGTTTTTGTGGACTATGGTTTTACTGTGTGAGCATGTGTGTTTGCTTAAGAAAAGCATCAACATATTAAGTTCTTAATGCTCAAAACAGGTAAGCATTTCAATTAGAGATTCCAAAGGTCTACTGAAGCTATATAAAACAGAAAACCACGTGGCTTCCTGCCTATGTAGAAGAGCATTTTACCGTAAGTATTATAAGATATAATTCAAGCCATCCATCTACATTGCACAATTATTACACGAGTCCAGAGGGGCTTCTCTGTACTTGATATAGGAAAGTATTCAAATCCTAATCCTGAATTGTTCACTGAACCTATTTGGAGGTCTCAGGGTGCTTAAACAGAAGCCCTGAAACTTCACTTATTATGCAATGAAAATATCTTGAATTAAATGAGAGAATTTCCAAAAAGTCTTAAAGTGCATCCTTCACAGCCTTTAATAATAGGAGAAAAATTATTCAGCGTTTAGATATAAAGGAATGGAGGGGTGTGCCCAGGAATGCAAAGTCAAGAAGTAGGCCCTTGATAACAAAAGGTTTACCCTTTTAATCTTACTTGATTACATTGAGGGACTTCCAGGAGGCAAAACTGAATAAAGGTTAGTGAATGTTTTTGTAAAATTGACAGCTCGCTGATATACTGACACTGTGGCTTGTGAAGATCTGTTTTGGTTACACAGAGTAAGATACCATCGATTCTTAAATCAAACTGGGGACAAACCTGTTTCTGGCGGTGCCGCTCCTTTGACATGAGCCTTTTCTCTCTTTATTCCATTGGCATAAAAGCCCTCCTTCCTCACTGTCTCTATCCCCTCTGCCCCGGAAATTTCTATTCAGTCTTTAAGACTTGATTATTACTTCTTTTAGGAAATATTTTATGACAGCCCCTCCCTCAGTTTTAGATTGGAAAGTATGAGCACAGTGACTTGTTAAATTCAATAATTTGTCCCAAAGGCACAGCTGGTAAGGGAGGGTGCTGGTTGGACGCTGATTTCTCTCTGACTCCGTCACACTGTTTTCTCCCCCATCCTCCCTGACTTGCTAAGCAGAACTGAAGAGGCACAGAACAAAAGGATGTGGATCCATCATCAACACTTGGACTTGCAGCCGCAGAGGAACAGCTGCCACCAAATACCTTCATGAATCAGGGTCGTCTCTTCCGTACGGAAGGAACTTGCTAGTCACTAGACTGGACGCTGGATTGTCAAGCCTATCTTACTAACATCCCAGGACTCACCAAGTCATGAGTTATTTATCAAACCAAAATTATTAGTAAGATCAGCTTTCCTTGTGTGGGGGGAAACTGGAAGACTGGAAACTATCTGCTGTTTCTCTTGATTATCAGACACCAGAGTGCTTCCCAGTGACATTCAGTGGTGTTACCCATACCCAGGGGATGCTGGGCACACTTAGAACCGATTCTACCAATACCAATTCTTTGTGATGGGAAGTCACCGTCTGACTTACTTGTCTCCTTTGCTTTTGGAGATGCCGACCAACTTCTCGATGCCGCCGGCGTCCCGTAAGGCCTTGGCGTTCTCCATGTTCTTGGTGATCACCTCGTGCAGGGTGCAGCACACGGCTGTCACCGTGTCGTCCGACATGGCCTTGCTGGCCGCGTTGCTGCTGTTATTCCCGCCTGGAAGCCGATGGACCAGGTCTCGCATGGCGTATTTGCCTTTGGAAAAGAAAACGAAGGGAAGAGCTGAAATGTGGTCAAAACCAAGGAAGAGTGTGGAGGGAGAGGTGCAGACGGGGGTGAAAAAGAGAACACAAGGGCCCACGTTAATGTAGTGTTGTCTGTTCCCCGTCACTGATTATTCTTTATGGGGTAACCGTGGACACATACACAGAGAAAACGGTATTTCTTCACAGCAAATGTACGGACTTTTGGTGCTGGACGGATGTGGGACTGACTCTTTGGACAAGTTATTTCATGCCTCTGAGCCTCAGCTTTTTAAATTGCGAAGCAAGAATAATGGTACCTCCCTTACAAGGCTGTTGCGAAGAAATGTGTGGGAAGCACTTAACACACAGTGATGACTCTGGACTCAGGACTCAGTAGAAGTTAGCCATCAGTGGGTTCCTGCTTGCTATTCACAGAAGTCAGGAAAACATAGGGTAATTCTAACATAACCTCCAGAATGCCTTGACGGGAGCTATGTTGGGACTTGTATTATTTAACAAATAAGAGTCAAAACACAAAAATGTATGTATATATGACATCTGCATTCTGGTCCCTATAAAGCAAAGAGAAACATTTAAAGCGGGGAGAGAAACTACAAACAATATATAAAACTAGGTGACCTTTGAACTAGGGTAACTGGATGCTCGATCTGTCTCTCTGATGGGATTTTATTGAATGGTTCTACCATATAACATTTACTAATTTGACATGTTTTACTTCCCGTGGAAAAAATAAGATAAAATGCAACTTTGCTTCCTTAATTCACTTTATCATTATTAATCACGCTACTCCCCATGATAGAGGTACTTATAATGACATCTTTATGGAATACTTTTAGTTTACAAAGCCATTTAGGCATTACCAATAACCCTGCAAGACAATTAATTCATCCCACCTGCAGCTTCCAGTTCTGTTCCATTAATTTACTTCTGGAACTAAGTAGAGGAATGCCTGTAGCAAAGTTGCCTGTTCCCAAATTTTTCAGGTGGAATCGGCACGTGTCCAAAGTTAAATTCCTGTCTTGTCTCCCATCCCCCAATTAGACATATTTAGGCAGCTCCTAAAAGCCATTTAAATATTGTTCCTCCTCATAGGTCTCTAAAGGATAACTTCTTTTGCTGTTTAATTCTCTGGCACGTGGTGCTTGGGGGGCAGGAAATGGAACCATGGAAGGAGGCAATGACATCTTAATTCCAGGCAGTAATAAATAAAACATAAGACTTCGTAATTTTGGTATCTGCTTTTATCCTATGTTTAGGTGGCTTATTTTAGCTTGGATGAAAAAAAAAAATGCTGATGTCTAAATTACCGAAATAGGAAAGTGTCTTCATTCACTTGACGACAGCTGAGAAGTGTCTGACAAAAATGGTTTGCCTGAAAACCCCCAAATGTAGCATATTTATTTTCCAATGACAGCACTTAAAACAGGTTGGAGAAGATCCTCTGTACACGATAGTCCTCTGAGCACCTGGCTTTACCTACTCATCATTAAATCACACTCAGCTCGGGCTACGAGTTTAGTTGAGCTCAGCAGCCTGGCGACTTTATCATTAACCCCGCACAAACCACTGTCAGACCAACTTGAATTCACAGAAGTGAGAAGATGGGCGCATTCTTTATCAGGGAAGTGGTGGAGGAAGGAAGCAGCAAACTCTCTCAATCTTTGTGCATACAGGGGCATCCCCACTCCTGAATGAGCACAGAAGACTGGTTGTGTGGCCTTGCACATCATCAACATTGAAAGCAAAAATGAGGAGAGGGAGAGGATTAGGCTAGAGCATTTTTTTTTTTTAGTTTTTGTTATCATCATTTAAAAAATTACAGGTTTCCCTGGTGGCGCAGTGGTTGACAATCTGCCTGCCAATGCAGGGGACACGGGTTTGAGCCCTGGTCTGGGAAGATCCCACATGCCGCGGAGCAACTAGGCCCGTGAGCCACAACTACTGAGCCTGCGCGTCTGAAGCCTACGCTCCGCAACAAGAGAGGCCGCGATAGCGAGAGACCCGTGCACCGCGATGAAGAGTGGCCCCCATTTGCCGCAACTAGAGAAAGCCCTCGCACAGAAACGAAGACCCAACACAGCCATAAATAAATAAATAAATATTTAAAAATTACAACAGACTTGAAAGTGTGGTTTCATCTTACACAGCTTCCCAACCCGTGAGCCCTGAATGAGAAGCAAGGTGTCCCCATGATGTTCAAGGGGCAGGAGCCACCACGTTCCCCAGAGCAGCCTCTTCGACTTGCCCCAGTGTGCTGGACGAATACTGTCATTTTGAATGTGCTCCCCAGTGTGGAAAACGGCAGGAGTCACTGCCATATATATATGGGCACAGGGACATCAAGAGCACCTGGGGCTCAGCAGTGCTTTGGGAGGCTATGAGGGTGCAGAGGAAGAGAGCAGAAGTGTACAGGCCTCACCCTGTGGATGAGCCTGCCAGGAAACAGAGGAGCTTCCTGTCTTAGAAGGGGTGCCGCCAACCACTGCAGACTGAAGACCCCTCCCCCTCCCTCTGCATTTAACTTCGGTTAAAAATAAGTAAATAATATGACACAGCCTAACATCACAGAGCGACTCATACTGATCATACCACCTAGCAGGTGACTAATATTTCAGGACAAGAGCAAGCAACTTGTGACTACAAAGACCTGGCCCTGAGGGGATCAGGAAAAGAAGAGCAGCCATGATGGAGAGTCCTCAGACAAGGCTTCGAGCCCAGTGAAACGGTGGTGGTAACGCAGGGGAAGAGGATTCAGAAATTTCTAGCGGGGATAATGAGGTGGGTAGCGGAAACCAGGTGAATTCAGAAACTTAATAATAATGGACAAGTTGGATTTCTATTTTATTTTTCCACACAAAAGAAAACATGCTCAGCAATTCCCTGGTGGTCCAGCGGTTAGGACTCGGTGCTTTCACTGCCGGGGCCTGGGTTCAATCCCTGATCAGGGAACTTACATCCTACAAGCCGCACGGTACGGCCAAAAAAAAAAAAGAAAAACATGCACAACTAGTAAGCATCATATGGGAGAGACAAACTGGTCATCAGGTTCAAAAGACACTTAGATTTGGGAAAACAAAGTGAATACCTTGCCACCATTGGGAACCAAGGTGCTTTCCATTATCCACTCTCACTGGCATCACATGTTACAAAAGAAAAGCATGTTGCTCCGAGATTCAGACAGATGCTCCCTGAGATGAAAACAAAACAAAAACAACTCCACCACCACCACCAACTAAAGGTCACTCTGTCTTGCTCAAATTCTCAACAGAAATGAATCCTCGGGCCATTTCTTTGAAGTTACTTAGTCTCTCATGAAAACAACTTTATCTTTGACATGTGTAATACTGATATGAGATGACTACTGGACATATGACAATTGTGTAAAAAAAAAAAAAACTACTGTTCCTATCAGTGACAGACTAACTGTAACCTTGTAACTTTGCTACCCTTCCTGCCCTGTGTGTGGGCAGGCGTGTTTGTAAATTACAATTAAAAACTATTTTCTCTTTATGTTTCTTTCTGGGGTCTTCTGTTCAGAGTGGGTGGGCATGTGGAGGCTTGTGGATGGACTCAGGGGACTTAACAAACTGTGTTGCCCTAGAGCGGTGCTCCTTGTTGAGCTCCTGTACACAGAAGACCTGGTAGGAATTTCACGATGAGGTAACAGAGCTTTGCTCTCGCTGACTGTGCCTGTTTCTGTTTCTATTTCAGCACTCAGCCTATTCCTGGTATTCATTTGCGCACTACCCCTTGGTTTCTCCACTGGTGGGGGCAGTATTGAGTAGTGAGTGGTTTTATGGGCTAACCACCTGTGATCTTGAGTCCTTTCCTAAACTGATTGTGTATCACTCTGGATCGTTCATATGGTCCTCTGTATAGCTGGTCTTTGTGATGCACTATGGTAAACTCAAATCTCTCAAACCAACGTTAGAGGAAAGAGGTTAAAAAAAAAAATGTCAGCCGAGAACAGCCCTGGATCAGGAATATAACAACTCCTTTGTCTCTGAGGTCTTAGTGCATCTTTGGCTTCCCTGTTTCTGGAGATGCTAAAACTGACCTGTGAGTTTTTGCTGAGTTGCTCTAAACTAATTTTTTTTCTTCCATCTTTTATGGTGGCAAAATACACATAATAAAAATGTATCATCTTATCTACTTTTAAGTGTACAGTTCAGTGATACTGATTAAATTCATATTGTTGTGCAACCGTCACCACCACGTATCTCCAGAACTCTTTTCGTCTTGCAAAACTACAATTCTATTAAACTCTATTAAACCATTAGACAATAACTCCCCACCCCCATCCAGTAACAACCAACGTGCTACTTTCCATCTCTATGATTTTGACAACTCTTAAGTATCTTATGTAAGTGGAACCATACAGTGTGTCTTTATTTTGCTCAGCAATAATGTCTTCAAGCTTCATTCATATTGTAGAATATATCAGACTATCCCTTTTTTTTTTTTTAAAGTCTGGATAATACTTCCCTGTATGCATATACCACATTCTGCTTATCCATTCATCTGTTGGTGGACACTTGGGTTGCTTCCTTATTTCAGTTATTGTGAACGATGCTACTATGAACAGAGGTGTACAAATATCCTTTCTCTTTTGATTTATGTGTCTTTGGATCTAAAGTGAGTCTCTTGTAGATAGCATATAGTTGGATCTTTTTTTTTTTTTCTTTCTTTCCATTCTGCCAATCTCTAACTTTCGATTGGAGAGTTTAACCCCTCTATATTTAAAATAATTATTGTAAGAAGGGACTTAACTTGTGTTATTTTGCTATTTGTTTTCTACATGCCTTGTAGCTTTTCTGGTCCCTTATTTCTTACATTACTCTCTCCTTTGTGTTTGATTGTGTTTGCAGTGAAATGTTTTAACCTCCTCATTTCCTTTTGTGTATATTCTGTAACTATTCTACTTGTGGTTACCATGTGGATTACATTTAATGTCCTAAAGTTATAACACTCCAATTTAAATTTATACCAGTTTAACTTCAATAATGTACAGAAACTCTGCTCGTTTACAGTTCCAGCCCCAGCCCTTTCAATTATGGATATCACAAAACTACATCTCTATATGTTGTGTCCAAAAACATAAAATGGTAACTTTTTTAATGCATCACTTTCTTAAAGTACGTAGAAAACAAAACATGGAGTTGTAAGCCAAAGGTACAATAATACTAGCTTTTAGACTAATAATTTTTAAAAATGCATTATTCTCTTGAATCATGTAAAAAACAAAAAAAGTGGAGTTACAAACTGTTTTTACAATAAGACTCGCTTTTATAATTACCCAGCGTTTTAAAGTCTTTGTCTAGCACTTCTGCCACTTACTCTTTCTCAGGGAAGTTTCTGTTGGTTCACTTTTTTCCTTGGAAAGGGCTATACTTCCCTGTTTCTTTGTATCCTCTGTGATTTTGTTGTTGTTGGAAACTGGACACTGCAATCTAACCACATAGCAACCCTGGAATTCAGATTCCTCCCCTTGTGCCGGTTTGCTGGGTTTTGTTTTTAGTTGCTGTAGGATGTCTGTGTGCTGAGGTGTAAACTGAAGGTCTCTGCAGGTCTTTTCTGAACCTGTGCCTTTCCCTGGGGTTCCATGGTGACTTTCTAATTTCCCTCACATACACATTTGCTTTTGAACGTCCTAATCTTTAATATCTGGCTCCCAAAAGGGGAAAAAGAGAACAATGAAGGGGGAGGGAAGGGCACCAGCTCTTTAAGTTCCCTGGAAGTCATTTCAGCTGGAGGGGGAGGGGTTTTCGACAACTGGGGGGCGTGTGCAACAACAGCTGCCTCTGTGTCTGCAACTCCATGATCAGTAGCAACAATCTGAACACAGAGTGCCCAATATTTGGAGGACGGATCCCTTATTGCCCACCCTAGCTCCCACCAACTGCATACAAGTTCCCCATGAACACGTGTATAGTTGCCTGCCAAGGGCTGGGTGTGAGAATGGGTAGCTGTTACTGTGCTAAGAGCTGAAGATGACCAAAATTAACCATAATTCACCGTCCAAGCTTTCCTCTAACAGGTGCAAGCCTTCATTAGACTCCAGAGTTCCGAAATAGTTACACTGGACAGATTCTGCCAGCGAGACTGCTGTGTGTGTGCGGGGGACAGATTCCTGGGTTTCCTACCCACCATCTTCCAGAATCTTCTCTCCACACTGAATTTACATTGCTCAGTGGTTGAAGATGTAAAAGTGAGGCACTGATTTCCTTGTGACTGTGTGTCTACGCGTAAATGTGAAAAGAGCCTTTCCCTCCTTTGCCAAAGGAAAGTTGTTAGCCCTTACCAAGGGTCAGCAGCACGGTGCTCTGTGGGCGGCCGCAGCTCTTTCTGCAATGCGGCGAGCTCCTTTTTCTCTTTCCTTTCTCTTTTTGTTGATGTTTGGAGCTTAATATTTCATAAAAATCTGCCACTTTAAGGACATTTATAGGAACAGTTTATCACAAAAGGGGAGAAAACATATGCAAAAAATCTATATTTTAAAACTGGTTTATGTGGTTTTCCAACCAAAGAGGTGAGGCATTCCAGACGGTAGTATTTGGTTATTGAAAGAGTTTGAATGCTTGTTTACATGGGAAAGTTCTGAACAAAACAGCAATTACTTTCTGTCTTTAGGCACTAAGAACTTATATCTTGTGTCTCCTGACAGCTATTTTTATAAAAATTCATTTAATTAATTTTTTTATACAGCAGGTTCTTACTAGTTATCTAGTTTATACATATTAGCGTATACATGTCAATCCCAATCTCCCAATTCATCACACCACCACCACCACCCCCGCTTCCCCCCTTGGTGTCCATACATTTGTTCTCTACATCTGTGTCTCTATTTCTGCCTTGCAAACCGGTTCATCTGTACCTTTTTTCTAGATTCCACATATATGTGTTAATATACGATACTTGTTTTTCTCTTTCTGACTGACTTCATTCTGTATGACAGTCTCTAGGTCCATCCACGTCTCTACAAATGACCCAATTTTGTTCCTTTTTACGGCTGAGTAATATTCCATTGTATATATGTACCACATCTCCTTTACCCATTCGTCTGTCAATGGGCATTTAGGTGGCTTCCATGACCTGGCTATTGTAAATAGTGCTGCAACAAACATTGGGGTGCATGTGTCGTTTGGAATTATGGTTTTCTCTGGGTATATGCCTAGTAGTGGGATTGCTGGGTCATATGGTAGTTCTGTTTTTAGTGTTTTGAGGAACCTCCATACTGTTCTCCATAGTGGCTGTATCAATTTACATTCCTGCCAACAGTGCAAGACGGTTCCCTTTTCTCCACACCTTCTCCAGCATCTGTTGTTTGTAGATTTTCTGATGATGCCCATTCTAACTGGTGTGAGGTGATACCTCATTGTAGTTTTGATTTGCATTTCTCTAGTAATTAGTGATGTTGAGCAGCTTTTCATGTGCCTCCTGGCCATCTGTATGTCTTCTTTGGAGAAATGTCTATTTAGATCTTCTGCCCATTTTTTGATTGGGCTGTTTGTTTTTTTAATATTGAGCTGCACTGATAGCTCTTTTTGAAATTGCCTTCTCCAAATCTACACCCCAGAGTCAAACTAATAAAACTAAAAAAATGTCTTTTATATCTAAACTGTCCCTGGCATTTCCCTGACTGCTGCTGGGTAACATCAAAGAGTTTTCTTCATCACCTTATGAAATAAGGGATGCTAGAAATAATTAGGAATGTTTGGCATTCTGCAAGTTTTTGTTTGGTTTATTACTGTTGTAAGAGCTGTCCTGTTTATCAAGCCTTCAGTAAAAAAAAGACCTGGCAAATGAAAAAAGGAGAAACTCAGCCTCCTTAGTGATGACAAGTCTTAGGATGATACTTCAGCAGTTATGAACATTTTGGTGCTGTTAGAAACATGCTCCTTTTCATGTTAAAGAATGGCACAGTAATGGCCAATAAAAGAAAGATTCCATTTTTAGGTTTAAAAGAGCCTTTTCAGTTGGTGGGAATCCTAACACACTCTTTATGGAATAAATTAAAAGATCCTGGAGAGTTTTCATTACCCTCACTGTCCGTAATATACACTTACTGTAATGGTAGTCACTGACTAACTTCTCGCAAAACTAAACTTGTCTCAAGTTTGATATTGTTGTTTGTAATGAATAAATAATCAGAGCAATTCAGCCTTATCATCAACAGGAGGTTTCTGATTTTATCCCACACTCTCTTAAAGACCCTGCCAGAACCACAGATCAATAATTAGATCTGAAAAAAAAAAAATTAGGTCTGGGGCTTCCCTGGTGGTGCAGTGGTTGAGAATCTGCCTGCCAATGCAGGGGACACAGGTTCGAGCCCTGGTCTGGGAAGATCCCATATGCCGCGGAGCAACTGGGCCCGTGAGCCACAACTACTGACCCTATGCTCCGCAACAAGAGAGGCCGCGATAGTGAGAGGCCCGCGCACCGCGATGAAGAGTGGCCTCCGTTTGCCACAACTAGAGAAAGCCCTCGCACAGAAACGAAGACCCAACACAGCCATAAATAAATAAATAAATATAATCAAACTGATGAGTTCCAACCCTGGCTCAGCTGCCTGCTTGGCCTTGGAGAGTTTGCCTAGTGTCTAAAAATAATAGTAATAATAATTAGGTCTGTTGGAAGAAACATCAAAAGAGCCTGATCAGAGAACTCTAATGGGTACCGTTAACACTTGATACAATAGAAAATAGGCTCTTGGTTACAGACACTCCTGTAAAGCTGAACTCCTCGAAACAAATGAACATCTTTCAGACTACCAAGGGATTGAGTCAGGGTTTCAGAACTCATTCACTTTGAGAATCTGGACTTCAAACTAACCCAAGATCAAGAGAACAAGGATTAATTACTTAGAGTAAATGACACAAATTTAGTTGTGGTTCATGTTCTATTTTGAATTGGGCTTATTATAAAATCCTTCTTTCTACTTCCTCTTTCTTTAATGCTTGATTTAACAGGTTATGTGTATAAAAACTAGATTAAACGTTCTTTAAATGGAATCTTGTTCTAATTAATTCTTCAGAATTCAGAAAAAATCTCTTGAAAATTTGTAAAGTAGATAAGTTATCAGGAAAAGTTAATAATAATAATAATCCTTTTAGTATAACAACATATGTTGAGTGGTCCTGTCTGTACAGCTTAAAATAATAGTTAAATAATATAAAAATGCCTTGACTAGCCTGTTTACCTTCTTTGACCATAGGTTTTTATAGATTGAACTAGAATCTGTCCCCCTTTCTACTAGAACATAACTGAAAAAAATAAAATCTGTACCCATGACCATGCCAGAGATGTCACATATAAAGGCAAATATCATTTAATTAGGCATGACAAGGCCATTAAAAACAAGTAGATTTAATATGTGGGATTGAGGTCTACAGTATCCTCCTAGGACACTGGTTTGGCTCATGTATGGCTTAAGGAATCCTAGCCTACAGGCAGCACGGCCAGGAGTACTGAAAAGTTGGAGCTCAGAGAAATGGAATAATCCCTGAGTTACAGGTAGTGGAGGTGAAGACTGGCAGAAATGCCTCGGTCACTGCTGTGTCATTGATCCCAGTAGATGAGGTGAAAGGGAATAAATTATTTCTGCTACATAAAGGAAACAAAATTACAGACCTAGGATCTACAAACAAAACAAAAGTTAACTCTCAAGATTTATTATCACATAGGTCTAGTTTTGATAACCATACACAGAGGTCTTTGTGAATGAATTCACACTGCTTGATACACCTACATCTGTACAACTGGTCAACCATCAAATTAATGGTCCCAAATCAGAAAACTGCTAAACCACAAACATCAGTGGTTAACTCTGCATTGTAGGGGCAGAACTTCAACATCGGAGGGATCAAGAAGGAAAACTGGTACCTTGTTCTGACTCCATCATGACTGCCTACACATCATGTGCTCATCACAATCCAGAATCAGGAAGACAGAACAAAACAAGAAACCAGCTCAGGGAAAGAAATCCAAAACAGAGAGAGGAAAAGAAACACAGGATCGCCCTTCTATCCCTAATTCCAATTAATGCATCTTTCAGTAATTCTCTAGCAGCTGCTGACTTTCGAATCAACTTCATCTCTGTTGTTTGCAATGCTGATATGTGACGGACAGTATGATTATCTTGTGAGAAAACTGTTGTTTGTCCAACATGAATGGACTAAATGTGACCTTACAAACCATGGTAAATTTGTGCTTTTTTACTTTAAATGTGGAAGGCTGGTTTTTCTCAAGTCTGGATCCCTTGCAACAATTTGTTAGTAAAAATCCCTTTCTCTTGATGCTTTTGTCTGTATGCTTCTATTTCTCAGATTGGAAAATGGGTGTGACAACACTGACCCTCTGGTTTCATCACGCCGGCCCCTTTTTCCCAAAATGGGACCTGTTTGTCTCTACATCTGTCCCTTTGCTCCTGCCAGATTAGAATCAATATCTAATGAAATGCATTGATTTTTTTAAAAAAGTGAACCTTCTTTTATGTGTCTGCTAGCTGCTTTAATTAACGATTTATCCAAATAGAAAGAGAGAGGAAAAGTCATGGTAAGAAGGGATCAGCTGGAGTCAAGGAATCAGTCAGTGGTTGCTGTGGGTAGAGCTTGAGACAAATTCTGGAAGAAACACTAAAGTTCCTTATGCTTTTTTCTAATAACTATGATTTGGAAAAAACAAGCACAGCCTTTTAACACACATCAAAATCTATTTCACATGCCAAAATTGGTAAGCAGTTGGTCTGAGAAAATGATGCAATCAGTAACTCAACCCTCTGAATAGAAATAATGTCGAGTAAAGCAAATCTTATAGATTTGCGGTGTATGGTATGCATTTCTTTCAAGAGTTACCATCTCCAAATAAATAACCTACTCCATCTGTTTGGAAGACAAGAGGAATTGTATTTTTTAGCACCTTGAGATCTTATGCAGAGGATTTCACTGAATTAGGCTCTGAGAAATTCTCACATTGTTGAAATGTCAAGAAGTAAGGTAATGAGTAGGAATACGGACAAGAAGGTGGCTAAGATATGCATACATAATTTGTAGAAGAATCACTCTAAAAATAAAAACCACAGTTAATTAACAGGAGGTTTGCCGAAGCACCTTTTTGAACTAGAAATAAATTGATTTTTGAGAAATACTGAAAATGAGGCAAGTAACTGGTATAATACATTTTAACAAGATTTAAATAATTTGATTAAATATTAAGCATGATAGCAAAAAATTATTACCTCAATTCATTGCCTCATTTTAAAAGCAGAAAGGAAGTAGAGGTGAAAATTTAAACACTGATTCTAGCTTCAGGGGAAAAACCTAGGAAGGCTTTTTATTTTTAGGTCAAGATTTCTGTCTAACAAAGATCCAAGAACTCTCCTAGGATGAAAATTTCAGACAATAGCGTGTCTGAGACAAGATGAGGTCAGTATTTCTGTAAGAAAAGCTTGTTTTCAGGAATAGAACCTCTGGCCTGATATTAGCACATTGGGATAAGAGTAATGCATTGATTAATGCAAGTAGCCTAATGAAGAATTCTAACATTGCATTCCCAAGTTCTTGCTTTCTCAAATTGATCTACCCCTCTGCCAAAATAAAAGAGTTTCAATAAAGGGCACAAAGGGCTACTACTCATAGATTACATTAGAGAGTGGTTTAATTTTTTCAAGAAAAGTCACATCTATTTCAGTTTCTACTTTGTATCTCCCTAGGGCTACAGAAAAGGCAGATACAATTTCCAATTTGTATAGAAGACAACTGCAGCCCAAAGAGATTAAATGATGTGTGTAAGGCTGCAGAGCTGACTGTATCCTGGCTTTGGTATCTTTCCATGAGTCTCTTGGCCAGAAACTCCTCTCTCCAACCAACCCTCCTCACTCCCTCCTCTGAACTTTTTTTCACAGGTATAATCTGTACCACCTGTATGACACCTACCCCGTAACTCATTTATTCAGTTGCTCTATAGACATTCACTGAAGTTTCCTCTAGTTAGCTTATATATGTAATTGATCTTTCCAACAATAATATAAACCAAGAACAGGATGACATCTAATAACCTTACGTTTATTGATAAATGAATAAACAATTTACATCAGCTCTTTGACTACACAATGTAACCACAGGACTTTGAGGGGAATTCATTCACATTTATCCTGCTGTTGTTACCTACCTCTGTGACAGATCCCTGGAACTCTAGTTCTACAGGATGCTGTATTCTAAAAAGGGTTTCATTGTAGCATATGTGTGGGAAATGCTGTGTCTGATGCTTAACTCAGAAATTTACAATGTATATTAGCAAAGTGAAGCCTCTTGCAGTCTTGCAGTTAGACAAAATGAAACCCTTTGGTGAATTTAGTTTAACCTAGAGTTTCCCAAATTTATCTGAAAAGAGAAACCTTCTTGTGCATGACACCCATTCCCTTCCCAGAGGACTGGGGGTCTGGGGAGGGGGGCTCGCTTGGGGTGGTCCTGATGAATAAGGGCAGCTACATTTCTGTTCCCGTTACTATGCTTATATGTCACCAAATACCCACAGATCCGTACCACCAAAGACACCTTAATTTCACAGCAACTTGATTTGATGTTGATAAAAATCAGAAATAAAAGAAATGCTCCGACTACACAAAAGGATGGCTGGTGAGAATGCATGGTAGTGTATGTTAAGCATTGTCTGATAGGAGCCACTCACTCTAAATACACTTTATGCCTAAATGCATTTTTCTTGTTCTGATTTCATACATTCACCCCCTACTCCCATACTTCGTTCACAGAGGACTTCATAAGCCAGAGAGATGAGTCTCACAGAAGAAGGAGTTATAATTATTTGCCTACAATTCCACTTTCCTCGTTAACCAATGAGCTGCTTATGGATGAATTCCCCGTGCAGGTTCTCAAATGAGAACATTCGTTGACTGAAATTCACTTACTTTTCTGTCCCAAGTTGATTTTCTTCCTAGTACCTACCAGCCAAGCCAAGCACTGGTTTCTACTAGGCAATTCTAATTCTAATTTATATTACTGAATTGAGCTTTGGAGACCAGTTGGTCTTATCTGGCTTTGGGTGACTGGTTCCCCAGGGTCAAACCAGGGCATGAAAGATCCACCTTCACAGCTGAAATAAACTTCAGACTGCAGGTAACTCGAGGCATCAATCACTCTAACCTTCTAACACACATCATGGGACCCTAAATTATATGCCAGGGACCTGCACTTGTTCCAGATCTTATAAGATCCTTGTCTCCTTATGCTTAGGAGATAATCTCCTTCCATGGGTATAAGATGATTTAGAGCAGCCCCTACCAACAACAGTAAAAATACCTTTTCTTTAAAAAAAACCTTCTCTTTATAGTAGCCTCTCTAAAGTCATTGCTGAACACAGCATGTGGCCCATTACGAGTCAGGTTTTATTGACTGCCTTTTTTCCTGTGAATGAGACACATCACTCTGTTGCATATCTAGTAATTTTGGGTTGAAAATAAACAGTTTTAGCAACTCTGAAAAAAAAACACTTCTCTATATTTGTCCTCACTTTGAGATAGATTTTTAACAAAATTTGTTTATAAAACTAAATGTCTAGGTCAAAGCTTAGTTTTTTTAGTTTCTGCCTGTATTTTAAAATTTTTTTCAGAATAAAGAAACGTGGCATATTTTATAGTTTTATAGTAGACAGAATTCCAATTTCAATTTGGGGTTCATTATTGGAACCCAAAGATAATGTTAAATTATTTTAATAAAAAGTGGTCATGTTTTAGATATTTCTCCAAATTCCCTAGCTAGTGAAAACAATCCTCCTATGAATGTAAAAATATATTGGGCTATACAATATTGCCCGTTTCTTTATTAATTAACCACAGTGGACGTTTTGTATGGAATTGCTGGCATTATTAATGTATATAGAATTCCAGTGTTTATATTGTAGGCTTATGCTCCGTGTGTACAACTAAAACTTAAAGTATTTATACTTTGATGAGTTTAAAACTTTGGTGTGTTTGTGCTATACTAAAAAAAAAAAAATCAACCACTATTATAATTATATGGACTCTCCATAAGGTGATAAATAGAAAAAAGATAAAGCATGAAGATAAACAATAAAAGAATAAAAGAGAATAAAGGCAGAAGCAAAAAATGAGCCTAGAGGACCAAACATAGACCAAAGATTATTTCCACTAATCCCACTCAATCAAAGTGACTAAATATTAGATCTGGGCCCAGCTGATGACACATTTATTAAAAGCAACACTTAATACTGCAAAACTCTAGGAAAAGGAAAAAAACTGGATAGACCTTTGGCAATTTCTTTTATTGTAATGGGATTTCACTTGCAGCAAAGGAGGAAGATACGGTGAATGGAAGAGATTGTAGGGAAGATTAAAAAAGGCAGGAAAATATTAGACACAGGGTTTCTGCAGATCAGTTGCCCTAAAGTCCAGCAAAGCGGCTGGTGTCTGAGTTTTCTTATCTACGCAGCTGCAGTTTTTGAAAACTTGAAGTATGCATTCATCTTCAGAAATCTGATTTTCCTGGTTGTCTGCCCTCATGGCAGTGAGGTGTGGTGATGAGAGGGCCATTCCTTTGGTAAGGATGACTTTTTTTAGCAGCGTCAACTTCTAGAACGGACACTGCAGGTTTTGCCCCGGCACTGTGTCAAGCGGAGTTGGCGTGACTAAAAGGATCACCGAAGAGCCTGAACTCTGGTGTACAAACAACTTAATTATGATAATGCAGTGACTGTGGTCAGCACTGTCGAAACAAACCAAAACAATGCATGCAAATCCAAGCCAAGCACCAATCAGAAACAATTAGGAGTCTTCAAGTTACAGAAAAGCTTTTCTATGTACATCTTATAATCCAGTATGAACAGTCTCTGCTACCTTATTTTCAAAGTCAATAGAGACTTGGAGTATATGCTTCCTAGAATGTATGGGCCATTAGCTTCTTTGAAGGAGTGAAGATTCAGTGGTGCTAGTTAGGGCTAGCATAGTTCCACCAGCTGCCTGGAGGTCTTGCAGAAACTACTTTCCTTCCAGTGACAAATTGCAAAGGTCAAGTACAGGAGGCAAGAGGTGGGTGGGGACTAGAATAAATAGCCAGGTTCAAGGAAGGGCAACCATGACTTGGGAGACAGCATAGAACCATCTGGTGGTTCTGTTCTTCATCAAGGAACTCAGGCCAGAGCAAAGCTGGAGAGGACTTTGGAACTTCAGAGAGGTGTCCCCTTAGCCACTGTTGGTGATACTCAGGGTGTTAGAAATCGATTTCTATCAGAAATTTATTTTCTCACAGTTCTTAATGCCTCAAGTCTGAAATCCAGGTGTCGGCAGGGCTTTCTGTCTTCTCTTCTTTCCTTCCTTCTTTAGCTGGAGACTCAGGACTGCCATCCTTGCTGGTTCTAACCAGTAAAATTAAGTGGCTGACCCCCATCCTGTGGTGAAGGGCAGAGTGGCTGCCTGCTTAGCAGCTGATGGGGCTACTTTGGGTGAAATAGGGTGGAAACGGGAATGCTACTGTTCAGGTGGAACTGGGTATCTCCCCTCCCCCCCATTCATACATTGAAGTCCTATAGGCCCCATGACTCCAGAATGCGGTCTTATTTGGAAACAAAGTCGTTGCAGATGTCATTTTTTAGGATGAGGTCATATGGGAACAAGGTAGGTCCCTAATCTAGTATGAGTGATGTCCTTATAAAAAGGAGAGATTTGGAGACGGACATACGTATACAGGGAGAACATCAAGTAAAGATGAAGACAGAGATCGAGGTGATGCTTCTATAAGCCAAAGAACACAGAAGATGGCCAGCAAATGCCAGAAGCTAGGGGACACACAGGAGACACATTTTCCCACCCAGCCTCAGAAGGAACCAGCCCTGCCGAAACCTTCTTGCCTCCAGGACCCTGAGAAAATAAATATCTATTGTTTAATCCACGCGGTTAGTGGTACTTTGTTACAGCAGCCGAAGCAAGTGAACATACTGGGCCACATTTGGATTTAGGCCCATGTTTAGAGCAGCTCCTTTGAAGAGGAGACCACAGACAACAGTTAGCTACCTTTCATTTTATTTGACAAATATTCTCATATCCTCCGTCACATGTGATCCCACGTAATCTGTCATTCCACTTCTAGCACACTTGGAAATCCCTTGAATGACCTCCCCACCTTCTAGGTCCCTAAGATTAGTGTGGAGACAAGATAAGCAAAATCAAATAAACATGACTTACTTAAATAAAAATGATGATTCAGCCCACGACCCCAGCTGTGATCGTCACTGTCATTACCACTAGATTCTGCTTCATCTTACTCTGTTAGAAGGAGAACTCGCTCCGTGTTCCCCAGAGTCAACAACACACAGTCCCAACTCAGGACGCGAAGACAAGCAGACCAGTTTCTGAACAGCAACAGGAAGTCCTGAACAGCAACAGAAAGCCGCCCAGGTGTCTCCATGGGGATAACCTCCCACTTTACTGGGAACAGAAAATCAAGTTTAAATTCTGTCCTATGTGACTCCTCTCGACTGAGTCTCCTCGTGAATTTCAGGAGCTTTAATAGATTTTCTGATGGTGAATACCTGGAGAAGGCCATGGTTCTCTCTGGGAAATCAGTGACCGTAAAGTCTCTCTATCTTGGAAATGAAAGATAATTCCCACACACAGCTCTGCATGCTGCAGAGAAGCAGGGGAAGCTGCCAGGGCACACCTCCACCCTTCCGGGAGGTGACGGCCCAGGAAGGGGCTGGGACACTTGTTCTGAAGGAACACGGGAAATAAGTCTCAGCACATACAGTTGACCACCAACGGCAATGATAAAAAAAAAAAATGCTTTTTGGTTTTGTTCCATGTAAAAGGCCTTGTGCTGGGAAACTCGGCAAGAACGTGAGTGCCCTGAAGTCAGGACTCAAAGCTGCTGTCACCCTGCGTTGCTGTTTCCAGGAAGCTTGTTTGTATCTGACACCCATTCCATGCTCCTGCCCCCCTGGGGACTTGGCCCAAGGAGGCCCCGGAAGGTGGGAAGGGGCTGTAGGTCCCCTGCTGCTCTGCCTTCAGCCAAGTCCACTCCTCATAAGCTCCTGGCCTCCCCGGTGCGGGCTGTTCTCGGGGCAAAGAAAGTCTCCAGGGATGCCAGTGACCAAGCTGGGAGGCCCCAGTGGTGCTGTTCTCGGGGCCCCCTTGGGGTAGAAGGGAAGCAGGAGCTCGTGCCCGTCCCAGTGGGACCAGGTCCCTCAGCTGTCTTGGGAAAAGGTAGAAATAAAGTTGGGGACTTGCTCCAGGAAAAAAAAAAAAAAAAAGGCCATTATCCACCAAGGGGTTTCTTGTCTACCTGAGGGAGGGACAGAATGTGAGTGGAGTTAGGAGGATGGGGAATTTGGGACGCTTACTTCAATACTGTGACTTTGTTCATTGGGAGGTCAATAAGAACAGGAAAGTCAATCTATCCCGTCGCTTGATACCGTGGAATGGGTCTGCATATGTCCGAACATATGCAAATTGGTCAGATTTTCATCCCAGCAGAATTAAACTGGGAAGCACGAGCCAGTGTGTGTCACCATCCTCTGACCACATCCATGGCAGCCCCTCACTTACCAGATGAAACACACGCTCTCTGGGACGGGCAAACAGCACCCCTGTAGGTCTCGGGAGCTCTCTCCTCCCACCAGGTGGCCCTGGCTGTAGTTTTGGGAATTATGCACAGGAGTTGGGTCACTGGGGTCTAACTCCTGTTGTTCTTGCTTCCTCCATTGTTTGCTCTTTTGTCTGGCTTCTTCTGACTTGTCCGGGCTCAGCTCGGGGGTCACATCATTTAGGAGGCTGCTCCTATATCCCCTTCTCCCGAAGATGCTTTGGCTCGTGCCCCCCCTCCAATCCAGGCCTATCTCCAGCAGAATGTGAGGGTCTGTTCACCTCAGTCATGTCCTGGAGGCACTTAACACCTGAGCTTCTGGTACTTGGGACTGGCCTGGATCAAGGCAGGCATTCCACAAACACTGTACTGAACGACGTACCTTCCAATCTCTCCGCCTAAATGGTAGCCAGGAACTAAAAAAGCAGAACCCACCGAACCCCAACCAATGCAAACACCAGTCAGGCATCCCAAGGTAGTACTTAAAACTGAAGCATAAGCTATTCCCCAAGTGAAGGGAGTTGCTTTCAGAGATCTGAATTATCTCAAATGTTAGTCCTAAATTTAACGTTATGTTGTTTTATTTTTACCATACAAATCTTGCATGCATATATATTTTTCGGTAATGCATTTAGTTGCCTGGGAAACCAAAAGGGTCTATGCAGAGTGAGAGAAATGGTTTGAAGAAAACTAGCCACAGAAGTGCTCCTGGATTGTCCTCTCTTGGTGTCATCACTTGCCCCATGGATGCCCATCACATACACTTGAGCTGCTGGAAGACCTCACTCTGCACAGCTCGCAGGGTGAGCCCACAGGGAGAGGAAGGTGTGCTGACTCAAGAACAGATGAGGGGGCCCAGCTCGATCATTTGTAAGGGGCCACATTCCGGCTAATGGCTTCTGGCTCCAAGAGTAGTGTTTTGATGGGTTTCCTAGTCGTGGTGGTTTTCGGAATTATCAGAAAAAGACAGGAGTTAATAATGCTGTTGGGGAGAGGTGTCAGGTTTCCAGGGCTTCTCGGGAGATGTCTGTACCGAATTTGGAGCTAATTTCCTCAGTTTCGGCACTATTGCTATTTTGGGCTACCACATGCTTTTCTGTGGCGGGGCAGCCCTGTATGCTGGATGGCCAGCATCATCCCTGGCCTCTACACACCAGATGCCAGTAGCAAACCCACTATACCAAGAAAAAAATGTCTCCAGACTTTGCCAAATATCCCCTGGGGGGGAAAATTGTGCCTTTCTGAGAGTCACTGCTCTAGAGATTCACAGTGAGGAGAGACAGGGTCTTTGTCATCTTGGGCTGCTGTACCAAAATAACACAGATTGGGTGGCTTAGACAATAGATGTTTGTTTCTCACAGAAGCTGAGGATGGAGAGTCCAAGATCAAGGTTCTGGTAGACTGGGTTCCTGGTGTTCCAGGCTTGTAGACAGAACTTTCTCTGTGTGCTCACATGGCCTTTCCTCGGTGCATGTGCATCCTCTTCTTATAAGGGCACTAATCCCATCAGGAGGGTCTCACCCTCATGAACTCATCCAAACATAATCACCTCCTAAAGGTCCCAACTCTGAATACCATCACATTGGGGGTTAAGGTTGCACTGTATGGATTCTGGGGGGACACAAATATTCGCCTCATAACACCAGGTAACTACTAGAAGTGGGCGAAGGTAAGTCACTTTCTGAAAGTCACGGGACAGTCATATCAAGTTGCTGATGGGAAGATTCTTTTTGCTGACATCTCCTTGTGTCCTTTCCATACTTCTCAGTGACCCTGGAACTTCACGCCTCATGGGCTTTGTGCGATTAGAGGGGCAGACGAGGGATGTGATTTGGCATAACTGACATAACACAAATTGCTTGTCAAATTTCCTCTCTCACTTGTCTGCAGAGTGTAATATAAGAAAAATAAATGTCTAAACATGCATTGGCATGGACGTTGTACTAACTTTCAACCTGAAAAATGAAAATGTAAGACTTGTCAAATGTGTTGTGATAACTTCCTTGCTCACCAGCTGCAAGGAAATAGCACCCTCTCAGAGAAGACCCCAGGGAGCCCTTGAGTTTATACCACTCAGGAGGCACATTTACTATCTACCATTGCATTGCAGATGTATGCGTCCATCCTTATCTACGAGGCTTCCCAAAATTCTTTCAACTCTGGAAATACTTTCCATTTTCCAGACACCTGACCCCGTCCCTTGTGCACGATGTATGTTCTATAAATAATTGGTTTCAATACCACTTGTGCAAAAGTAACATAAAGAGTGTTTTTTCCTTAAGCAGGAATTATCTCACATTTTATCTCTTCTGATAGTTAGTCATTTCTTTTAAATAGTAAATTTGGAAGCCACAAGCTATTCACTATCTTAGTGAAAATATATAGTGTTTTCCTCCATGTGATTATAGACTATAGTTAGCAAATAATAGTGGAGATATTTCCAGTGCCAAGTTCATAGTACGGCCCAACAAATTTTCAATGAGAGAATCTAACAAGTTCCATAAAGCACCTTTTCAATAATCTCTTCTTAGCAATTTTTAAAAAAATTAATTAATTAATTTATTGTTTGGCTGTGTTGGGTCTTCGTTGCTGTGCTTGGGCATTCTCTAGTTGTGGTGAGCGGGGGCAACTCTTCGTTGTGGTGTGCGGGCTTCCCATTGTGGTGGCTTCTCTTGTTGCGGAGCATGGGCTCTAGGCACGCTGGCTTCAGTAGTTGTGGCATGTGGGCTCAGGAGTTGTGGTGCACGGGCTTAGTTGCTCCGCAGCATGTAGGATCTTCCCAGACCAGGGCTTGAACCCATGTCCCCTGCATTGGCAGGTGGATTCTTAACCACAGCACCACCAGGGAAGTCCCAGCAATTTGTTTTTTAAGTGGTTTAGACAATTGAATTGTGTGTGTTCTTAGTCGGTCGAGTTTTAACTGAAGGCTTTTTTTCTTCCATCTCTACCAATCTCTGATATATTTCTTTTCTCTTTCAAGCCATATATTTCTTTCCTCTGGTCCCTAGACCTTTAGACCAAGAATTCATGAACACTTCTTTGCAAGAAACACACTCAGGGGTATCCAGCAACTCAGGTCCCAATGGAAAATAGATCCAAGGACACAACAAATTATGTTAAATCTTTGTCATTGACTAACACCCTGGTTCTTACATTTTTTTTTACAATTAATTAGTGCGCACTGCTACAGACTGGTCTATCTATTTAATACTGAAGGAAGAGAAAAACCTGTGGTAGATAACTTCCAAATTACCTGGTTAGGTTTAGTTTTTTTTTTTTTTTAACATCTTTATTGGAGTATAATTACTATACATTGTTATGTTAGCTGCTGCTGTATAACAAAGTGAATCAGCTATACGTATACACATATCCCCATATCCCCTCCGTCTTGCGTCTCTCTCCCACTCTCCCTATGCCCCCATTCTAGGTGGTCACAGAGCACCAAGCTGATCTCCCTGTGCTATGCAGCTGCTTCCCACTAGCTATCTATTTTACATTTGGTAGTGTATATATGTCCATGCCACTCTCTCATTTAGTCCCAGCTTACCCTTCCCCCTCACTGTGTACTCAAGTCCATTCTCTACGTCTGCGTCTTTATTCCTGTCCTGCCCGTAGGTTCATCAGAACCATTTATTTTTTAGATTCCATATATATGTGGTAGCATACGGTATTTGTTTTTCTCTTTCTGACTTACTTCATTCTGTATGACAGACTCTAGGTCCATCCACCTCACTACAAATAACTCAATTTCGTTTCTTTTTATGGCTGAGTAATATTCCACTGTATATATGTGCCACATCTTCTTTACCCATTCATCTGTCGATGGACACTTAGGTTGCTTCCATGTCCTGGTTATTGTAAATAGTGCTGCAATGAACATAGTGGTACGTGACTCCTTTTGAATTATGGTTTTTTCAGGGTATATGCCCAGTAGTGGGATTGCTGGGTCATACGGTAGGTCTAGTTTCAGTTTTTTAAGGAACTTCATACTGTTCTCCATAGTGGCTGTATCAGTTTACATTACCACCAGCAGTGCAAGAGTGTTCCCTTTTCTCCACACCCTCTCCAGCAATTATTGTTTCTAGATTTTTTGATGATGGCCATTCTGACTGGTGTGAGGTGATACCTCATTGTAGTTTTGATTTGCATTTCTCTGATGATCAGTGATGTTGAGCATCCTTTCATGTGTTTGCTGGCAATCTGTATATCTTCTTTGGAGAAATGTCTATTTAGGTCTTCTGCCCATTTTTGGATTGAGTTATTTGTTTTTTTGATATTGAGCTGCATGAGCTGCTTGTATATTTTGGAGATTAATCCTTTGTCAGTTGCTTTGCTGGCAAATATTTTCTCCCATTCTGAGGGTTGTCTTTTCATCTTGTTTATGGTTTCCTTTGCTGTGCAAAAGTTTTTATGTTTCATTAGGTCCCATTTGTTTATTTTTGTTTTTATTTCCATTTCCCTAGGAGGTGGGTCAAAAAGGGTCTTGCTGTGACTCTACATTTAGTTTTATTACAAATGTAATTAAATATAATTCGAAAATAAAGTCTTTTTAAAAATCAGAGCTCTGTTACATTATAACTTTCACATATATCCCCACTGGGAGATGGAATATACAAATGGGCAGTGGCCAGACCATGTATAAAAGTAGAACTTGGAGCCACAACCTGCAGCAACCTGCCCAGGAAACCAGCCCCTTATACAATAAACACAGGAAGCCAGCCTGCTCTAAGGCAGACTTATCAGGAAAGTCACATTACCTCCAGTGACAATCCAGGAAGCTAAACAATAACTGTAACAATTGTCCCCAAATGGCTAGGACTTGATTAATAACTGGCAGCTTCCCTAATTTGGAGACCAACTGAAAACCAACCAGAGAAAGGCAAACATGCACCCCTAACCATCACATAGGATGGTCTGCTTCTCCTTAGCCCTCCCCCAGCTTCCCCAGGCCAACAGCCTCACATCAGGGTTCAGTGGAAGCCTCCTTTTTCCTCCACTATGAACTTTTCCCACTCCCCTGCCTGCCTATGAGTCTCTGCCAAACACACAAGTGATGGTGGCCAACTCCCCTGCTACAGGAGGCTCAGAAGAGACAGAAGCTTCGGATGGTCTTTGTTCATTTCTATACTACCCACCCCTCCATCGTGAGCGGGTGTGCATTCTTTTGGAAACTGCCAGATCAGCTGCTTTCCTTCCCAAGGGTCTCAAGGAGACTCTTTTTTTTTTTTTTTTGGCATGTGGGATCTTAGTTCCCTGACCAGGGATTGAACCGGGCCCTCAGCAGTGAAAGCACGGAGTCCTAACCACTGGACAACTGGGGAATTCCAAAGGAGGCTCTTTATTAAAAAATGCTACCATCCCTGGGATAGATGTAGAACATGCAGAGGGATACAAGAGCAAATTGAAACTGAAGAGAATTCTGGATGAGAGACATGCAATCGGCCATACAGCAACTCAGCCAGGACAAGGAGCCTGTGAAAAACGGACACGCAACTCCGTGGCTAACTTCACTCATCATGGTAGGGAGTGGAGATGAACTGACAAGAACCTGGGCCCTGACGGACAGGTGCTTCAGCCACTGTGAATCACCCATTCCATCTTGTGCATTTGGAACTTCTCTTGGCATGTCTCCCTCTAGTAGAAAAAAAAAAAGTGAGAAATAGAAAAATCCAGACCTTTGACACTAATAAATAACTCTGTAGGATATATGAAAATGTTCTAATGCTGGAAAGTCAGACTTGCAAGAGATTTTTTATGAGAATTGAGAATTTCCCTCTGTTTTTATAGAACTAGTTTGTTTTTTGTTTTTTTTTTGCTACAGATTCTGTAATATCTGTTCCCTACGAACTTAAAGCATGAATACCAATTGTTCATTCAACAAATACTGATTGACAGTCGGAGATTTTGTTGGCCTAGGACTCATTCAAAAGGCAAACAGGAGTGACATGATCAGACCTATGTTCTAACACAACTGAGAATAAACTTTAAATTTTACATTAAACATACTCAATTTTTGCTTATTCTTTCTTCACAGTTGAAACCCATGCATTTAATAAGCCTTGTCATCCCATTATGTTTATTTTCTATGAACTCCCACAGTACTTAAAGTGTGCACTGTAATCTGAATGTATGTGGATAAATACATAAGGTTGGTTTCTTGGGCCAGGCCTCAGTCTCTAGTTGAATGACCCTGAGAGTAGAGACCCTGTCACACTTTCCACGCTTACTTGGGAGGGAGTAACTGAGTGTGGCTGGAGAGGTAGGGACACTGGAGCCCAAATGCTGTTAAAGTTAAATGAAAATGAATTTTGAATAATCAACAGCTTTACGTTACCTGCGCCTCTATTTCCTCTCAGTATCATCTGGGTACCTGTCCACGACGAAACAGAGCAGTTCTTGAGATGCATGCACCCTCTCAGGCCATGGAGAACTGAAATCCTCTGCCCCCAACTCCCAACTCCCCATGCCCACTTCCTGCACACACACAACTCGGCCAAGGAGGATCCAAGTACGGGCTGACTGTCTTCACGAACATCAGTTAATTATCTCACTGTCCTCATGAACGACACTTACTATTCCAGGAGACTCTTGCCCGGGAAAAGAACCTGACTGTTCGATACAGAAACTTTGGGAAAGACCCATGAAGTCTTCCACAAAATATCAACAGACGGTTTGTGCCCTATGATGCCTTGAATTCCCGTTTCTACCAATCCTGAACTGTGGCAAGTCCCAGCATTGAAAGACCCGCCTTAAAGCAAACTTCAACAAAATCTGACGTCACCTCACTCCCCTGAGACACTGACAAAGCTCCACTGAGTGGTGATGTCCCTTGCCAAGGTGAAGAATAAACTCAGCTTGGTTTTAGCAACAGGCCGTTCTGATGAGATTTGGGGGGAACCAGAACTGGATGCCATCAAGGACCACTTTTTCTCACGCGAAACTCACGTGGGGAAGGGCATTTGACGTAACAAGCCTTTTGCCTTTGCCCTTCATTAGACATGCTATAAAATTATTACATAACACTTACATTTTCGTTAATAAGTTGTTACTTATGGTCTGTGCCTGTAATGCTTTTTTTCCATGAGTTGGTTTATTTTCTTCTTATTTAGAATAAACAAGACACTAATAGGGCAACAGCTAGTTTGGTTTTAGATTTAATCAGCCTCTCTTAACCATATGACTGAATGTAGGCAGTTTTCTGAAAGTTTCAAAAGAGAAATTAGAATAGGAACAGGGGGATAAACATGATTGGCTATAGCTTACTGCCAAGCCAACTTAATCTCAGATGACTAATCAATTTGGTCTCATTTGAAGCTTAAACTAAAGGTGTTTTTCTTGTTTCTTGTCTAATAATTTCTTTCCAGGCTTTGATGTTTTTGTAAGTGGAGGCAAGCTTATCAGAGAAGTTTCAGAGGAAAAAAAAAAAAGCTTAAATGGTGCCATGAGTGAAATAAATGAATTTCAATGTCTGTAGGAAGAGGCTGAGATCTTTGGTATAAAGCACAGCAGATTCAATACCAAAGGAGGAATTCAACTACACTAGATATTGCACTCAAATCCTTCCGGCAAATCCTCATCTCAAAGGATTTGCCTAAAAATGTACTTTTTACCTGAGATTTTTTTTGTGTGTGTGGCACGTGGGCCTCTCACTGCTGTGGCCTCTCCCGTTGCAGAGCATAGGCTCCAGACATGCAGGCTCAGTGGCCACGGCTCACGGGCCCAGCCGCTCTGCGGCATGTGGGATCTTCCTGGACCGGGGCACGAACCCACGTCCCCTAGCATCGGCAGGTGGGCTCTCGACCACTGCGCCACCAGGGAAGCCCTTACCTGAGATTTTTTGTGGTTCACTGGAGACACCGTGAGATGGCCCTTTTTGTTGCACCATGTAGACAGTACAGGGACAATGGCATATCAAAGAGAGACATGGATGGAACCCCTTGGAGGGTGCACCGGGTCACAAAATATGTATTTGATCTGCTACTTTGTGTTCATGTGTCTGACTCTGTTTCAGGCAAGCTTGTTTTGGTCATTAAAGCCTAGAGTTCTTGGCAGTTGTTTCCTCTCGAAATTAAGGAATAACAAAACAGGCTCTTTCTTTTTATCAAGCTCTGCACATGTGCAGGCGAATATAATTACAGGTAGTGGGGATTCCAGCTACTTGTGTCATTTGCAGATAGTTCTTTATTGCCAACACTTTCCCTCATTGTTCCATTATTTGCCAGTGGGCTTCTTAGAAGAATAGAGATACGATGGCCCAATAGAAAATCTTCGTGAAAGGAGTGCTTTTTACTGGGGAAAAAATTTTAAGCATCAGCATAAAAAAAGATTTGTGCCTGCAATAAAATGAAAAATGGGCTTTGGAGAAAAGGCCTCATCGCAACAGGCCTGAGATAACTTTAAATATACTGAGAGTTTTCAATCTCTTTCTCACAGAACAAGTGCACTGAATAACCATTGTCTGGGAGCCTCCACTGGACCAAGGGAAACATATGCAGGAGCATAAGCAAGTCAGACACTATTAATAGAACTAGAACTGGTTAGAACTAATCCTGCTGCTATCGCCATGAGGCATAAGACGAATGATAACAGTGGTGAACTCAGGGCCCGACAAGTCCCGAGTATGGTTCTAAGTACTCTGTATGTCTTCATTTATTTCTCACGACTGTCCTATGAGGTCAGCACTATTTTTATTTCTATTTAAAACATGAAGAATCAGGGGCTTCCCTGGTGGCGCAGTGGTCGAGAGTCCACCTGCCGATGCAGCGGATATGGGTTCGTGTCCCGGTCTGGGAAGATCCCACATGCCGCGGAGCGGCTGGGCCCGAGAGCCATGGCCGCTGAGCCTGCGCGTCCGGAGCCTGTGCTCCGCAGCGGGAGAGGCCACAACAGTGAGAGGCCCACATACCGCAAAAAAAAAAAAAAAAACCTTGAAGAATCAAAGGCACAGAGAAGGTAAGTAACTTGCCCAAGTGATTCAAGCTAGAAAATGCACAACACCTATCACTGAGCCAGAAAGAAAACGTCAGCAAGGGGAAGTAAGTCAGAGAGAGGAAGACAAATGTCATATGATATCACTTTTACGTGGAATCTAAAAAATGATACAAATGAACTTATTTACAAAACAGAAACAGACTCACAGACTTAGAAAACAAACTTATGGTTACCAAAGGGGAAAGGTGGGCAGGAGGCAAAAATTAGGAGGTTGGGATTAACATATACACACTACTATATATAAAATAGATAATCAACAAGGACCTACTGTATACCACAGGGAACTCTACTCAATACTCTGTAATAACCTATATGGGAAAAGCATCTGAAAAAGAATAGATATAGGTATATGTATAACTGTATCGCTCTGCTATACGCCTGAAACTAACACAATGTTGTAAATCAACTATACTCCAATATAAAATAAAAATTTAAAAAAAGTCAGCAAGGGGAAAAGATACAAAAAGGAATATCAGAGATACCAAGGGGAAGAAACACATTTCCTATTACCTTCATCAGCAGTTTCCTGCAAACCCCACCTCGTGGTTCCAGGCCACATGTATCAACTCTCAGCCCCAACCTTACAGCTCGTCCCATTTCTCACCTCCCACCCCATATATCACACCTCCCTCCCTTGAAAAGAGAACTTACCCTTGGCCTGGCACTGCTGTCAGTGACGTTTGTAAAAGTTGAAGGCTTGCTACATAGTAAACACAATGCAGTAGTTTCTAGATGACTCCAGGTCTTTGTGCAGAGGCACCACTTATTTTTCTGTATGAGAATAATCTTCTCATGAAGAGCTGCTTTCCCCACACTGAGCGGCCCCAGTTCGTTCTATGTTTACAGGTATCCAAAGAGTTGTGACACTGCCATCCTATAAAATTGCCTGTTCATTTCTGGTTTATTTTTAATGTACTCGCCAAAGTTGAACAGTAGACTGAGGTCTTTGAGCTGGTTTTTGAGAACAAGGTATGGGCTTCAGGCCAGCCTCTTGCCTGGCTGAAGCTTTAGCAATGTGGAGGGTCAGAGTTGCCACCTGTCATGTGAACGCTGGCTTGAGGTCTGGCAAGACCTGAATCATCTCTTTCATACCACAGGCTTGATTGAGGAACGAAGGAAGTGGAAAGGTCTGAGAAAGTAGTATGACGGACATAGAACTGGAGCCATAAGCAAGGCTCCCTAAACAAATACTCCCAAACTATTAAAGGGACCCAACAGAATGGCATAGGATTATTTTCAACTGGAGACATCTGAGATACACCAGATGCCGAAAGAAGCCTTTTCTGAGCTCCCCTTATCTGACTAAAGGCAGAGCTTCCTGAGAAGGGAGATGCCATAAATCCTCTCTCTGAGGAGATTCCAGCCAAGAAGGAGACTGACCATTACCACAGTGATGAGAAATTGCATAAATAAACTCTATAGAAGCTGCCATACACTCCATTTATTTCCCCCCGGAAGCCCTAGTTCCCCCTCCTTTCCACTATTAAGCTGGTATATAAGCCTTTACTCTTGGCTGTTCAGTGAATTACTCAGATTACTGAGTACCCCGCATGCATGTGACTCTACTGTCAATTAATTTGCACTCCCGCACACCACCCCAGGCCACGAAGACCTAAGTTGGCAGAAAAGAAGTTTTCCTCCCACAGTCTGATCTGAAGCCCAGAGTTGGGTGTGCCGGGGAATGCTAGTGGTGGGTTGTTTTAGAGGTTGGCTGTGCTTGGCGGTACTGTACGTACGTGGTCTTTGGCTCTGGAGAAAGAAAACCCTACCATGAAGAGCAAGGCTGGAGAGACTGAACTGCTACTGGCCTACACTTGAGATTGTTGGGGATGATAAGGTGTGACGGGATCACAGTGGGGCACGCTACAGCCACCTGGCCAGACAGGGCTCACGGTGGGCTATCTGTGTCCACTGAAGACAGGGGAGGTCCACCTACACCACCGAGTTGGGTTTGATCTGGCTACCTGGCTGCAGAAAGAAGTCATCTCCCAAGGCCATAGCCCCTGTGGTACTGTGGGCTCTCAGATACACCAGCTCCTGAGGACTGAGTCCAGTGCTGGGACCCTGGGCCAGGGCTGTCTCCCACCACTGGGCCTTTACTCGGTACATGCTGGAATCAAACTTAGGTGTTTGAGCAACAGATTCTTTTTCTGAGGATAAGTCCTTCACATCTCAATACTATCAGTGAATCACCTTTTGAGAACCTAAATAAATGCCATCGTTGTATCACAGCACCTAGCATGATGCCTTGAATAAGGTAATGTTCACTGAATGAGTTAACTTAGATCGTTACTAAAGAAATACTGACAAATGAGATGTAGAACAAATCTATTTAAATGAATCTGGGAAAAATTTAGTTTTATTCCTGTATTTGTGTGTTAGAGAACCTGACATAGTTCGTATAACTTATTTCAAAATAATGACATTTCCTCTTCAAGTTGCTTATGTATTTTTTTCAAACTCCCTGACTGTTTCATTTATTTTTATTGTTTGACACTTTCTTTTAATTAAGACTCACCTGTTGCATTTCATCATTTTGTCTCTTAAATTTCCCTTTTTTCTAAGTTTTTTTAAAATTGAAGTATAGTTGATTCACAACATTGTGTTAGCTTCAGGTGTATAGCAAAGTGATTCAGTTATACATATACATAGTCTTCTTTTTTCATTTCTTTTCCATTATAAGTTATTACAAGATATTGAACATAGTTCCCTGTGATAGACGGTAAATCCTCGTTGTTTATCTATTTTATATATGGTAGTGTGCATCTGCTAATCCCATACTCCCAATTTATGCCTCCCCCACTTTCCCTTTGGTAATCATAAGTTTTTTTCTATAAAAATAAGCAATGCTTCATGAATTCGTGTGTAATCCTTGCACAGGGGCCATGCTAATCTTCTCTGTATCCTTTCCATTTTAGTAGATGCGCTGCTGAAGTGAGCACTGCTTATGTATTTTAAATTCATGGGCTCCTTGAACAATCTTAGTGGCACCTGAGTCTTTTAAGGATGCTAATACCCTTTGTAAATAATAATTTAGAGTTCAGTGAGAAGTGGCCCCGTAATTGTAAAAAGGGCAGTATGCATTCATAAGAGGAAATGGCTGGCCTTGTGAGGGAGCAAACACAGTACAGTGAACATGATCTCCACCCTGACTGGTATCAGAATTGCCTGTGAAGCTTTGGAGACACAGAGATGCTCAGGCCCCACACCAGAGGCTTGGATTTAGGAGGTCTAGGGTCAAGTCAGCACATGTGTCGTTCCGAATATTTCCAAAGGTGATTCCATGTTGAGCCTTTTTCATTTACTCGCTGTGTGTGGAGTCCCTGCTTGTGCTGTATTGCCGTGACGCAGGTCTATCTATATACCTGTAACTATCCTTTAACCGGCATTATAGACAACCATATGCCTCCGCCAACACCTGAACTCCAACTCATGCCTCTGAGTGTAGGGCAGCTGTCCCAGGATGCTATCAAGACCAGAAAATGGCCTCATTCATGGAGCAGCTAGGAAGCCAGAGGAAACAGTAAGCTTTACAGGAAGAATGTTGATCGTTTAATGGCGTGGGTTGTGTGGACCATCAGTACTACAGAGCTGGGTCTCCACTTTGAGCAAACAAATGTACAAATTCTGTTGGGAATTTGAAAGCAGAACCACCACAATTTTCCATTTCACGAGTCACATAAATCTCTAAAAATGACTTGGGACAAAAATCACATTGCTGACAAAAACTCTGGTGGCATTCAAACATCCAGATATATATAAGGTTAGGAAAATCATTCACCCACAGTCAATTAAAATTCAAACGAATGAAAAAAAAGTATTCAATTTATAAGAAAAAGTATCACAAAACTCTCTGTTTCCAATATCTATATTCATATCTGTATCTCTATCTGTCTATCTATCTATAGAACTGTCATTTAGTAGAGCCTTACTTAGAACTGCAAAAGAAGGAGGAAGCAAAATATTTTTTTTCCTGCAAAACAAAACAAGCTTGACTACAAGGTGTCTCTAATGGTCCTCTATCAATTAGATTTTTATCTCCGGGAAGCAGTTCCCTCACTGCAGGCTATTCTCACTTCTAAATGTTTGACAAAGTCACCTGCCAAGACTTGCACACAGGTGAAAAATGGAAGATAACTTCACTACCAGACCATTTGTATGAGTGGGTCAAGGGGAGGTAGCCACCCTGCTGTGTTTATAAAAGTACTAGCAAAGACGCATTTCCATTCAAATAACTTGGCATTTCACATATACACCCCTAAAACAATTTCTGCCACATGGAAAACTGAACAAGATAGAATGACTAGGTACGCTGTCCTGTTCTCAGGGATTCATCGATTCCCAGAAGCACTATAATAAGGGATGACAACACACACACACAAATTACTTGACAGACGAAAATTGCGGTAGTAAAATGTGACTATGCAGAATAATGAGCCTTAGGAAATCAAAGTAAAACAAATAATACCCAAGAAGAGAGTCTAGACCAGTGAATGGAAATCCACACTGCTCATCAATCTCAACTGATTGACCCTCTCCCCACCCCACTGCTATATTTTTTCCTGGGTTGGATCAACAGGCATGATGCCTCAACTCTAGCGTATGAATAAGCTCTGCTTACTGTACTTAAACAAGACAAACTTAAAAGTGCTCCACAATGTGATCTACAGATAATTCTAAAATTATTTGTGTGCATGTGGTCTTATATTTTTCAGTAGTACTCACAAAAGAAACATTATCTCTTGCCTGCTTTACTGAAAGGGAAAGAAAAAGAATACAATTATGTAAGAAACCTATCTTCAGTTAATGAGCCAAAAAGGCTTGTCTACCTGTGGCTAGGCATTTTATTTTTAGATTAGGTTTCCTATAGCTGTTTCTGTATTTAGAGAATTAAAATAATTGGACCATGACTTTAAATATCTTTTCTGTTTTCCCACTGATGATACACCTATGACTATATCAGTCCTAAGCATCAAAGCCATTTTCCCCCATTTTCTACTGGACACCTCTCCTGTCATATCTAATACACATTTCAAACTTTCAGCCCCAAACCAAACTCCTGATTCTATTAGGCTGTGTCCTCTCCTTCCTTTTCCTATTTATAGTGTTTTGCATTCCATCCATCAGCAAGTCCTGCTGGCTCCACCTTCAAAATACTTTTCCCAGCCCCTCTGCTACAGCTCTGAACCATGATAACATGATCTTCCCAGACTCCTGAAATCAAGCCCTCAATGACCTTTTTGCTTTCCTACAGTCTAGTCTCTGACCAGCAACCAGAGAGGACTTCAAGGACTGTAAATCCCATCACTCTCTCCCAGCCAAAGTCTTCAGATTCCTTCTCTAGGCTTAAAGGCTTCTCTCACTCACTATCACCATCTCCAACTGTTCCTGCCTCATTTACCAGTTGCAAAACATTAACCTTCTCACCATTTTAGGCACATGCCAAGCTTCATCCTGCAGCAGGGATTTTGCTTCACTGCTCCTTCTGCCCAGAGAGCTCTTCCTCCAGAAAGCTTATCATGTGGTTCTTGCCCATCCCTCAGAATTTGCTTGGGTGTCACCTGGTAGAGGCCTCTCCTGACCACCCATTCAACACTTTCCTCCACTTGTTATGCCCTAATCCCTTAAACTACAATATTTTGTTCACATCCAAAGCAGAAAGTGAATATTTTTTGCTTCCTTTTGAAACTCTTTCCATCATTGGACCATACATTCCAGGAGGCAGAAACTTTGATGCTCTACTGGGATCAGCACATAATTGGCACTCAATAAATATTGGTCAAATGAATGAATGAGGAGATAATTTCACATTTTTGAAGTCAGCAGACAAGGACAGAATCACACTAACCCCTTGAAATATCCAGCTGTTTCTTAGTATAATATCTTGGCAACCGTATTAAACCATCACATCAGACATGTATGGTATGAGAACTGAATTGTGGAGCTTCCAGTCTGAAAGCCAGACTTCTTTCTATTTAATTAGTCCCCAGGAAGTTTCAAATACTCTACCCATTGTCTCAATAATGATATTTTATATGTAGATAAGAAATTATGATTGAGCATAAAGTTCGTACTGTAGTCTATTAGCTTCACATGTAATCCTTAAATCCTGCCTGGTGTTTCTCACCACGCAGTTGGCTGCTTTTTTCCACGTGGTAAAGCTCCCCCCCATGAGGAACTGCAGCTCAGAAATGGCGCATGTGGAAACAGCTTGTGAAAATGCAGCTCACCCATCAGAGAAGCACATTCTCCTAACATCAACCCCTGGTCATGTGGGAGCAACGGGAAGGTCATATCCGGAGTCCTTCAGGGTCAGGCTACCCTGGGGCTGTGGTCTCCAAACTGCACCCTGTGTGCCCGGGGACTTCGTGAAGACTCTCTGAGGGAACACAGGGCCTTGGGGTTTTCAGGGATCCCGTTTTCAGATCCTTGGCTTTCCTATGCACTCTTCCAACAAAACTGATCTGCTTGAAAACCCTCCCATGTGCATGTTCACAGCCTTCCTTACCTGACTGTACAGAACCTAGTCTAGTCCCTCCCTGCTCCTGAGTGGCAAATGTGCTCTAAGTCCAAACCAAGGTGTTTTTCTGCACAGTGTTAGTGTCTGGGGTGAGAAGGAAACAACTCTAATGACGGGCAGTTCATCCATTTTTTTTTTTTTTCCCAAAGAGGTAGTTTCCAATTCTTTACCTTCTCCAGAATGAAGGAGAACTTCCTCAGGTTGCCATTGGCTAGGTAACTAAAACTAACTTCCGGTGATGGATCTCAATGAGATTTTGAAATAAAATCCAAAAGAAGTTGAAAGAATCAAGTGATATTGCTATAAAGATCTTTGATTCCCTCCACCTTATCTGAGTGATGTTTCTCAGTATTTAAATCTATAAACATACATACACAATGAGAACAGAATGATACTGAATCCTGTTCATTCAAGCAAGAAGTAAAACTCATTTTTGACTATCTGAATTGATTGGGATAAAAGGGGTCATCCATCTAAGGGATACATTTCAAATACAATTTTACTTTTTATATCTAAAAATTTTAATCAAGATATATGACACATATATGTTGCTGTTTTGCTCGTGTCCTACTAAGAACTACAGTAATAACAATACATAAGAGAAACTTAAAGCCAATACTACAAGAAATATTAAATTTTTTAAAAAATTTGTATATCTTTTGTTTGCAGAAAGAATGTTGAATAAGAGATTTTTAAGCATTTAGTAAAATTCTTGGGGAATGTCAAATGGTCACATGCTCAAGAAGCAACAGAAATTATATATAATTTCCAACATTAATGAAGAACTTCCTTACATATTATTTAAAAGGATGATGGTGGATATTAAACCACTATGATATTCAGATCAGGTATACTTAAAAGAGGAATGTGTCAGATTTATCTTTGAAATGCCACACAGGAAACTACATCTTTGGCAACAGTTTATATTTAAAAATGTGATTCTGTGCAGCTAAAGAAACCATCAGGGAAATGAAAAGGCAGCCTATGGAATGGAAGAGGATATTTGCAAATCATATATCTGATAAGGAGTTAATATCTAAAATATATAAAGAACTCAGAGAAATCAATATAAAAAAACTCAGTCTGATTAAAAGTGATCTGAATAGACATTTTTCCAAAGAAGACACCCAAATAGTTGGACTCACTGATTTGTCTGTCTAGTTAGTTCTAGGCAGTTGCCGTTTGTTTATTCTGCATCCAGCTTATGCCAGGCCCTCAGCTTCCTTCCAGCGGCCCCGAACAGGAGAGGGTGTTTGCAGATGAAGCATGGGGGCTAGGCTGTAGTTGTTACTGTCACTGGTATTGTCTCTTGTCTGTAGTTCTGGTTTTCCTCCACTTCCCCAGCACTGCTCTCCAAGGATCACTCTCATTCCAAACCCCCAAATCCTCTGCTCCATTCTTGCCCAGAGCCCACCAGCCCAGCTGGCTGGGGGTGACCCAGGGAGCCAGCTGGGAAGATAAAAAGCAGGGTGGCTATATGTGCTGCTTTAGGCTAATGTGGGAAGAAGACAAAGCCTGACTTAGTCAGTCTGTCCCTTCACATTTGCACCTAATTACCGTGGATGCAGTCATGTTTACACATAGGAGATCACTTACCCATTTAAGATGGGCTTTGTGGCAAACTGTACTTAAGTGCTGAATGCTCGGCATTCATTGTCTGTTGCTCACAGATCATCACTATCCAATTGAGTAGCACAGTCACTTGCTTACCATTTAAAACATTGATCCAGGGAGGTGTTCTACTTTGTAATTCAGATGTTTTTAGCTAGTTCTAGCCCTTTGCCTAGTGGAAAATAGGTAACTGAACAATCCTCTATTTTCCCCTATAATGATGCTTCAGAAACAATACGCTTTACCTTCATTCAACAAATAGCCTTGTCACTATTCATCATCTACCCTACGTCTTTTTGTCCACTAGCTCTTCTCCCCCAGCCTGGGCCAGTAGTGAAAACTGGTGAGAATGGAATACAATTCCAGTATTGCTCCTGGGGGTAAGTGAGGTGTCACAGAAGAAGGTGACACTTAACACTAGGGTATACAGGATTAGGTCAACTGAGGGGTGTTCAATGAAGCCAATGGAATTATTCCTTGGGTCTCCCCATTGTCTGATTTTCCTTAGTTCGGCAGATTAGCATCCAGCCAAGAAAGCAAGGTCAAAGGTTTGATCCTCAAGGGAAGCCATTAGCTTCTTCCATAGCTGATGCAGCCTCCCCCATACCAAATCCCAGAGATACCAGATTCAAAAGCAACTTAAAGCACGCACTGCCTAGCATCACCTATGCACATCAAAGAAAACACATTTTAATAAATCATCCAGGCAGAGGTATAAGGTCACAGCAAAGAAGAGTATATTTGGGAAGTGATAAGTAGCTTTAACTCAAGAAAAGCAGCTCTCAGAAAGGTAATGCTAATACCCTCGTGTTTTGGAAGGATGCTTGCAAGGCAGGGTTATAACTCAAAGTATTAATTTGTATATTTTCTGGTTATTTTTCTCCTTCTTTACTTGCTCATTGGTACCCCGTGGGCATTTTTAGCTTGGGCACTGTCAGGCTTCCCAAGTGGTGGGGAACTCAGACACCCTGAGTGGGGAAGGACGGCACCAAGGGGACACCCTGCTTCCATCAGAAAAACTGAGACAGTCCCTGTAGCCTTCTCGGCCCTGAACTCTATTGTCAGCCTTACCCTTGAATTTGATGTTTCCAAAAAGCTCTTTACAATCATCCTCTTGATTCAATTAGTCTTTAACCATAAGGGGCTTAATTAAGTGGAAAGGTGAAGTTAGAATCCTTTGCCAAACTGAAGAGACTCATGACATCTCCACCTAAGTGTGTGTTATGAAAGATTATTCTACAACAGGGAGCTGATGCCCACTTGATATTCCTACTATGTGTAAATACATTTGCAAGAATTCATGCTTTGTTTTGACTCTAGCTATCAGTACCTTTAGTGGCAATGTTAACTGAAATCAGCTATTTCAAAGCCATCATCCATTACATACAATAACGTAAAGAGGAAGTCTGAATCAGAATAATTTCTGGAGAAAATTTCTGTGTCTGTTGCAATCAAAGAAATGGCATGTCTCAGAGAAAAATGCTCAGAGGATAATGACTTCAGGTTTAGACTGTAGTCATTATAAAACATTTCAAAATTGGGAGAAGACAGTTTTCCAGGAGATTAGCAGGCTGTTTTTATTTACGATGGGTCTTACAGAGATTTAAAGCAGTAGTTCTCAACCTTGGCTAGATATTACAACCTCCAGGGAGCTGAAAAATAAGTGCTAATAACTCACTGTCTCTGGGGATGGGCTCTGGTGATTCCAATGTACAACTGAGATCAAGAATCATGGTCTGAAAAAGTGTTTTTCAACTGCTTTTGTTTACATAATAAAAATAAGGCTTGGAGCTCTATTTTTAGGGATGTAGTGGTGGTGGTGTGTTCAAGGTGAGGAAGGAGGGTGAGGGTAGGTATGTAGGTCTCATTTGTCAACGATGATATGCTATAGGTTATCACTGCAAACCAATTTTGAATAATTAGGAAAATCAACATATAACACTGTTAATTTGGTTGATGAAACTGCAATATTATGACTTCAACCTACTGTGCATTCAAATAAAACCTAAAAATTATCTGCCAGATGCTGGAACAGCCCTGTTCTGGGGGTTCCAGCAGCAAACAAGGAAGCTACTCCCCCTGCTCCCCTGGAGTTCATATTCTAGCAGAACGATGCAACACCTCCCTGTGGCTGTCATCACATTCATACGATGCTAGGCATTGCCAGGACTTTCAAAAGAAGCATAAAAAGAGAAAACACAGAAAGATGTTTTTCTTGTTCCTAAAGAGCTACTGGCTTGGCCAAGGAGACGATACTGCTGCATCCATTAGCATTAGGCACTCATGTGGGTCTTGTGCACAATACTCCTTATGTGCTAAATCTGGGAAAATACATTGATAAACATGAAAGAGTTCAAATAGAGCACAAAATTAAAGAAAGAGTTCTCAGGGACGCTCTGTAAAAGGGGTGGAACTAGAATTTGTCTTGGAGGATGGGTAAGGAGTAGATAGAAAGGAGGTGGTGAAAGAGCAACTGTGGGGAGTGGGGGATAGAATAGCTCAAGCGGAAAGAGAAGGGTAAGAGCAGGGACAGTGGGGAGAGAGCCCAACTAGAAGGACAGCTGTGAACTTAGGAACAGTAAGTATTGAGGTTGGGACTTCCCTGGTGGCACAGTGGTTAAGAATCCACCCACCAATACAGGGGACATGGGTTTGAGCCCTGGTCAGGGAAGATCCCACATGCCGTGGAGCGACTAAGCTCGTGTCCCACAACTACTGAGCCTGAGCTCTAGAGCCCGTGAGTCACAACTACTGAGCCCATGTGCCACAACTACTGAAGCCCGCACACTTAGAGCCCATGCTCTGCAACAAGAGAAGCCACCACAGGGAGAAGCCTGCACACCGCAACGAAGAGTAGCCCCCGGTCGCCGCAACTAGAGAAAGCCCATGTGCAGACATGAAGACCCAACGCAGCCAAAAATAAATAAATAAATTTATAAAAAATAAAAATAAAAAGTAAGTATTGAGGTTGGATAGAGACAGTGAGAGTAAAATTATTTAAGGTCTGAAAAATGTAGGTAGTGCAGGGATCTAAACATCTCCTCTGACTCAGAAAGTAATGACTGGGCTGTGATGCACAGAGACATCTCCAGAATCTGTATGTGCTCAGCTTCTAAGCCCAACTGTAGGTTAAATATTGACCATACTCTTGAAACATTTGAATCAGTGGTAAAAACTGAATTTAACTAAAGCCCAGATACAGCTAAAATACATGTTTGATTAACTCAGCCCTCCACCTTAGCAGACTGATAGAAGAAATGGGCTATTTTGTTGGAGGTATGTATTATCGACTTCAGTCAATTCTAACATTTTAACACACAATGTCTAGCATAAACAAGAAATCACAAGACATGTAACAAAGCAGGAAAATGAAGAGAAAGGATAGTCAATACAGGCAAATCCACAAATAACCCAGATACTAGAATAAGCAGACAAGGACTTGATCTGTGATATAAATGTTAAATATCAAGTAGAGAAATGGACAACATGCATGATTAAAAAATGAACAAATTCAGCAGAGAAATGGAAACTATAAGAAAGAACCAAATGGGAATTCTAGAACTGGAAAATACAATGTCAGAAATAATGAATTTATGTGATGGGCTTTACAGAAGATTGACCCAGGACAGAGCCCTGAAGCAGAGTGGAGGAGAAAAAGCCAAAGGAAAAGAAAGAGGAAGGAAGAAAACTAGGAAAGTTTTCTCTTAGGAATGAAGATGTATGAATATTTCAAATGCTTCTCAGAGGTTGGAGCAAGATCAGAAGAGAGACATGCCCATACTAGGAAGCATGGAGACTCTTGCAGGGGCCTTAATACAAACTGTTTTACTGAAAAATAAAATCAGGTGGCAGAGTTCACTTTGTATCATGCATATCATGGAAACACCGAAGATTCCTTTATTGGAGGATTTTACGAAGGTCAGGGTGGCAGCAGTGATTTGGGGATGGGAGCTCAGAAAGGGTGAGAGGGACAAAGTGACCCAAGTAGGATGCCATGGGCGTGCCCTGGACTTGCCATACTGCAGGCTGAAATTGGAAGGTGAAATACACATGAAGAGTAAGGAATTCAAGCAACTCCCCAAAGAAGTGTCAACAAGATATCCTGATGGATTTACTGTCTAAGGATAAAGAAAAGAAGGAAAAAACCCAAAGTGTCTATCCATTTCTGTCACTGGAAAAATAGGGGCAAATAAAAACCTAGGGTTTGGGGAGGGAGGGAGACGCAAGAGGGAAGACATATGGGAACATATGTTTATGTATGACTGATTCACTTTGTTATAAAGCAGAAACTAACACACCATTGTAAAGCAATTATACCCCAATAAAGATGTTAAAAAACAAACAAACAAACAAAAAACTAGGGTTTGGGTTAGTATCTGAGGAGTAAAGGGGAGGATGACCTGAAAGTTCAACCTTTTGAGTTTCAGGTAGAGTGACAGAGCACAGGTGTCTCGTATTGGGCTGTGGAGGTGGGAGGCCTGTCTTGGGTAGAACTTCTAAATTGTTTCCTCAGCATGGCACACATAGAAAATGCTAATACCTGTACTGTGTCCTGGGGTCAGAGCTGTGCCCTGCTGGGGGTTACAGATCCAGGCGCTTGCTCCCCAGACCTTCCTGAGGGCTGAGGGCATCAAAGTTGCAGCACATCTGTGACCCATTCGTGGTACACAGTGTGGGGAACTCTGGTCTAAGGAAGCAAGTTGAGGCCTTGTTTCCTGCAGTAGCCCCAGTGGTCCCTCCATAACTATTTGCTGGTGAGTGAGGCCTGTGGCTCTTCTCTCACACACACCCTCTATTCTCACTTTTTAAGAGTAACAAGGCTGCTAAATAGACATTTCTCCAAAGAAGACATACAGATGCCCAACAGGCACATGAAAAGATGCTTAACATCACTAATTATTAGAGAAATGCAAATCAAAACTACGAGGTATCCCCTCACACCAGTCAGGATGGCTATTATCAAAAACTCTACAAATAATAAATGCTGGAGAGGGAGCAGAGAAAAGGGAACCCTCCTACACTGTTGGTGGGAATGTAAACTGGTGCAGCCACTATGGAAAACGGTATGGAGGGTCCTCCAAAAACTGAAAATAGAGCTACCATGACCCTGCAATCCCACTCCTAGTGGGCATATACCTCCCAAAAGATGAAAACTCTAATTTGAAAAGACACATGCACCCCAATGTCATAATGGCACTATTTACAATAGCCAGGACACGGAAGTAACCTAAGTGTCCATAGACAGATAAATGGATAAATAAGATGTGGTTCATATATACAATGGAATATTACTCAGCCATAAAAAAGAATAACACCATTTGCAGCAACATGGATGGAACTAGAGATGATCATACTAAGTGAAGTCAACCAGAGAAAGACAAATATTATATGATATCACCATATGTGGAGTCTAAAAAATAATAGAAATAAATTTATTTCCAAAACAGAAACAGACTCACAGACATAGAAAAAAAGTTACGGTTACCAAAGGGGAACGTGGGGGAGGGATAAATCAGTAGTATGGGATTAATTCATACACACTAGTATATATAAAATAGATAAACAACAAGGTCCCACTGTATAGCACAGGGAACTATATTCAATATCTTATAATAACCTATAATGGAAAAGCATCTGAAAAAAATATATATAACTGAATCACTTTGCTGTACACCTGAAACTAATGCAATATTGTAAATTAACTGTACTTCAATTAAAAAAATAGATAAGTACCCCTCTCCCCCCCAAAAAAAAAGAAAAGAAAAAGAGTAACAAGGTCACTTATATGGGATCTGACTCTCACACAAACACTAGTCGGTATTAGTCCGTGGAGTTAATATTCAGTTAAAAAGTTTAACATCACTTTCCATTTCATACCTATGACATTCCTCTCTGATGAGTAAATTAAAGTGTTCAAGCCTGCAAGTGAGGACCATGGGAATTTCTTATCCTTTGATCTACATTGCACATTGAATACCCTCTAATGTTGATGCTGGAATATTAGTAACTCCTAATGAAAAGCAACACGTTGTATATTACCATATACCTGCACCATTCTGGTTTGTACTCTCTCTCGTTCAACTGCCTACATTAAATAGTAAGGATGATAAAATCTGGGATTCAAAGGATATTACGTGCTTTAGGAAACAAGCCGCTTGTCTTTTATCATTCCACTCCAAAGCCAGTATTTTACCTGACATTGTTCAAAGATGTTATCATACACAAAACTGAATAGGGAATTCCATTTTAAATTTGAAAAAACAGGTTTGCTCAGAGACAGTACATTTTCATGAGCTTTCTTGGTTATAAGAGAAGAAATCTCTAAATTTCAACTAAGTGTCTTGAAAGAACTTTTGGGACATTTTGAGGAGGAGCTGTTGGGAACTGCCTGATTCTTTGCCTCTCTTCTCCTCTTTGACCTCAGTCTGGCAGGATGAACAGATGGGCTTTCTCTTCTCAAAGCATCTCAGCGAGCTTGCTTCTTCTCAAGGAGCAAAATCTGCTTTTGTGCCATCTCACAGACCAGCATCCTAGCTCCTGGCCTCAGCTGCCCAGATGCTAGTGGAGCTGCCCTGCCAATCTTCCATCACCTCCTGGGTCCCCGGCCTCTTCTGGGGCTTGCTGTGTCCTTCGTCCTGGGATGGCTGCCTCACCTCTCTACAGTGTCTGCCTTCTCTTCGTCTTACTGCCTTATGTGTCCTCCAGGTCAGATCCACTGGACCACTCAATTGACGGCACCAGCCTATACACGTTTTTTTTTTTTTTTTTTAGCAGAACCCCCAATTACATCTATCCTTGCCTGCTCTGCAATTCCTCAAGATCCAGCATAATAAATACAATCAAGCATACGGCAGAATGGCTAAAAAAGTATTCATTTTAAAACTTTTAAACTACTTTCTAATCCATTATTTTTAGTATTAGAAAGTAAAAAATAACAATTAATTTCCACACGATTAAATGTTTTTCCCCCCTTTTGGCAAGGGGAAGAACTAGCAGTTAACATGGAGAAGGAATATAACTTAAAAACATTATTCTGGGGCTTCCCTGGTGGCACAGTGGTTGAGAGTCCGCCTGCCGATGCAGGGGACACGGGTTTGTGCCCCGGTCCGGGAGGATCCCACATGCCGCAGAGCGGCTGGGCCCGTGAGCCATGGCCGCTGAGCCTGCGCGTCCGGAGCCTGTGCTCCGCAACGGGAGAGGCCACAACAGTGAGAGGCCCGCGTACCGCAAAAACAAACAAAAAAACCATTATTCTGCTAAAATCCTCTTTTTTACTTTCGATTCTCAAGAGTGGGGGTATTTTGGAGAGCCATTTCATTTCTTATGCATTCTCTTCTCTAAAGCTTTTCTTCTGAAACTGTTTGACTAGGCATTAAAATAAATACCGAAATGGTCCAAATAAAGTTAGGTGTTTTTCTCCCTCTTTTCTTACAGTGGAGGTTCTGAAATCTGCATCAACTGGAAATTTCAGTTGACTCAGTTTTGCCTTTTCCCCACATCGAGTATTTCCAAGGGGCCAATCATTAAGTCTTGTTTAATAAAATCATTATTGGCCCTTCAATTTATTTACAACTTCCCCTTCCAAGGAATTCTTATCTGCCAGACCCAGCCGCCAAAATTCCCCAACAGGTGTCTGAAGTTCATTAACAAAGAACCCATGTCTTTGCTGGAAAGGAGGGCAGCATTCATGAGATTAGGTTCTCGGGTTTGGGAGATGAGAGCTCTAACACAGGCACCTAATCTGAAGATACCAAGTTCTGGCCAAAGCACACAGCTCTCTGGCTGCCTAGAATTTGGCTCGTGAAATCAAGTTATTAAAGCGAGTCAGCAAAGAATGTTCTGAAAAATCACCTTGTCTGGGAAACCGGGCTTTTTAAAATACTAATTGAAATTACATGTGTTTTAATTAAAACAACATCTGCCAGGGTCTGAAGAAACATGTTTTGAAATGCAGGAAGGTATGTCTCTAAAAATGTCCTCAAACCTACTTAATAAAGTAAAGCTCAGACATTCCCAGGAATAAAAATATTACTTTGCCTCCCAGGTTGCACTGAGGTTTCCAGAACCTCAAGTCTTTCCCTGGGCACAGGTGGGATTCCCTAGGGTCAGGAACACAGATAAAGAAAGTGCCCATGTGTGATGAGTGGCCTGTGAAAAGTCTGCCCTCCAGAATGGGGTGCCCACATCCCAGCGGGTTCTGCTACACGGAAGCCACTGGCATGAGATGAGAAGGTAATAAAACACACACACGTGTGTATTTTAACTGATGGTAGTGCCATACATTTTAAGAGCCCTAGGAGACACTGTGATGCAGTGATATTCTGAATACTCAGAGGATGATTACCAGGATGTCATTTCATTCCTAGGCCAAAGAATGGAGACAAACGTTGAGAAATGATCTCCTGAGTAACGTCTGGAATGCTGCTTCATGGAGACTGAGACACGGGCTTAGGTGTCCGTTTATTCCCCGAGAGAACATGCTCTCATGATTCGAGAACTGGGTAAAATAGACCCCAAAGTCTGGATGAAGATCAGGGCTGCCAGGTGTAGAATTCCATGGATACACATCTCAAAATTTCAGCTGTGAGATGACTAAACAAAAGAGAATGTTTACAAAGCTACACACATTTAGGAGAGTGTGGATACAGTGAAGGTTCCCCCTGTTTTCCCCCTCCAGTTCTGCAAAGGAAAACACAGTTCTCACCAAGGGGCAGGGGCTGTCAGGGGAGGGGTGGTTAACATTCCATCAACGTTACCTTCTCCTTTATTCCGTCTTTATTTTCACTTAAATATAGAACGTTTTTATGTAATCCTTTAAATAAAAGCAACCACTGTCTGTAAAGAATCATTACAGTGGTCAGCTAAAATCTTTTATTTGAATATTTAAAATAGATTGTGGCAAGAAAAAAGGCTAGGAAGGGAATGTCCCTTGTGTCAGCCCCACTGCCCCCTCCTCCCCAGAATGAATGAAAGGGACGATCTGAAAACCATGAGACAAGTAGCAATGGGCTTGTTGCTTAAATCATAATTAACTCCCGGGCAAGAAACTGCCCTTCTTTTGTTCATGATTTCATGAGTGTGGAAAAGTGTGAGACATGCACTGCTAGGTGCCCCTGGAGATGTGGGGCTCCTTCTCTTCTGTCTCTTTTGGGGGACAGCTGTGCTTAGGAGCCAGCAGGCTCCCCTGGGAAACGGCCCTCCCTGATGCCAGAGTGTCTGGATTCTGTCTGGTGCTGTCTGGTGCTTTGAGGCTGGATTGGGTTGAGAGGGTGTTGCCTGAATAGAAGAAGCCCAGAGAGTTGACAACGTGAAAAGAAGGTCAGCCCAATGCGAAGAATGGGTCATATCATATGAATGTATGGAGGCAGCATTCTACAATTCCAAACGTGGTGACCTGGCCTCCAGATGATAACAGAGTGCAGGGAAAGGGTCACACAGGGTAGAGAGGACATGGCTAAAGGACTGAGATGAGCTGGGGAAGGAAGGGCCAGGTTCACAAAGCAGTGGAAGGTCCTTCTCTTGAGTCCGGGGAGGGGAGTGAGGCAGCCGGGAGGATGCTTCCAGCGCCCCAGCCCTGGCTTGCCTGCTGGAAAATGTGGCATGTAGCCACCACCCAGGGAAGTGAAGGGAGGGTGCCCTGTGAGCTCTGCCAATGCCACCCGCAGGGGTGCAGTGGCTCTGCCAATCTCTGATAGCTATCTGGGCATACGCAGAGAGTGTTACTAATTCCTGCCCAATCCCAAACCTCTTCCAAAGTGGCAGCAGAATGAGTTTGACTAGAGTCCAGGATTTCAGGCAGCAACCGAGCTGTCTTTCTTTTCTCTCTTCACTGGATGCTGTGGAAAGAGGCTGAAATAGACCTCCCCTCTACCCCTCCTTCTCTCTTTGTGGGATTCCCCAAACCTCCTCTAGATCTGTTCTCCAGAATAAAAATCCCGTGTTATTCTCCCATCAGAGAATTGGTTCAGCAAATATGTACTGAGCATAGCAAAGGGCTAGGCATGGTAGGACATACAAATAAATATGGAACCTGATTCCTGCTTCTTATTTCATTGGGGGGAAATGCAATGCATACACACAAAAAGAGACAACACAAAAATAAAATTAAATAATGGAAATCCAAGGTAAATTAAAAGATTTTTTATCAAGTAGGTATTACCCACCTCCTTTCTGTGTTCAAGGAGCAGTGTTCATCAGGAAGGCCACCTAGAGCTGGGCTCTGAGTGATGGCTGGGGGGTGAGTAAATGCACAGAGATGAAAGACCATGCCAGGGAGGGATACAGCTTGGGTACAGGTTTGTGAGTGGGGATGATGGTACAAAAACCGGTCTGGCTGAATAATTCATCAAAAAGAGTGGTTAGGGATAAGAGGCCATTTGGTAACACCACCCAGTACTTCTCCTGTCCAGTGTTCCTAGGTGTTTGAAGTTTTTTATTTTGTTAGTTTTGTTTGTTTGCTTGTTGGCAGAGAGGATAGGGAATCCGGAAAAGAAATACCTGCCATCTTCATCAGGAACTGTCAATATGCTGAAATGGATGGCATTTTGGTAAACTTATTAGAACAATACAGTGTTGTTTGTTCTTTTCTCTGAAGCTAATCATTACCATTAAAAAAAAAACCTCTTGGGCTTCCCTCGTGGCTCAGTGGTTGAGAGTCCGCCTGCCGATGCAGGGGACACGGGTTCGTGCCCCGGCCTGGGAAGATCCTACATGCTGCGGAGTAGCTAGGCCCGTGAGCCATGGCCACTGAGCCTGTGTGTCTGGAGCCTGTGCTCCACAACGGGAGAGGCCACAACAGTGAGAGGCCAGTGTACCACAAAAAAAAAAACCTCTTTCTGAATGATGAAATAACACTTTATACTGAAGGATAATTAACATTTTTGGAAGGCTGCAAAGAAATGGATGGATGTGCATTCACCTGGACCACTGCATGATGTCATTTGGAAGCACACAAATATCTACCTGTAGCCTACTTATCACCTGATGGCAGAGACATACACAGAACCATGGAAACAGCCCAAATGGAAAGACAAGGAGAGGCAGAGTATGTGATACTACTTTAGTGCTACTATCTTAAAAAAAATTTTTTTGGAACAAATCAAAGAGGAAATCAAAAAATATCGTGAGATAAATGAAAACAAAAGCACAACAATCCAAAACCTATGGGATGCAGCAAAAGCAGTTCTAAGAGGGAAGTTCATAGCAATACAACCTTACCTCAGGAAACAAGAAAAATCACAAATAAACAACCTAACCTTACACCTAAAGCAACTAGAGAAAGAAGAACAAACAAAACCCAAAACTAGTGAAGGAAAGAAATCATAAAGATCAGAGCAGAAATAAATGGCATAGAGATCAAGAAAACAATAGAAAAGATCAATGAAACTAAAACCTGGATCTTTGAAAAAATAAACAAAATTGATAAACCTTTAGCGAGACTCATCAAGAAAAAAAGGGAGACGACTCAAATCAATAAAATTAGAAATGAAAAAGGAGAAGTTACAATGGACACCACAGAAATACAAAGGATCACAAGAGACTACTACAAGCAACTATACATCAATAAAATGGACAATCTCGAAGAAATGGAAAAATTCTTAGAAAGGCACAATCTCCCAAGAATGAACCAGGAAGAAATAGAAAATATGAACAGACCATCACAAAGACTGAAATTGAAACTGTGATTAAAAAACTCCCAACAAACAAAAGTCCAGGACCAGACGGTTTCACAGGTGAATTCTATCAAACATTTAGAGAAGAGCTAACACTTATCCTTCTGAAACTCTTCCAAAATATAGCAGAGGAAGGAATACTCCCAAACTCATTCTATGAGGCCACCATCACCCTGATACCAAAACCAGACAAAGATACCACAAAGAAAGAAAATTACAGGCCAATATCACTGATGAACATAGATGCAAAAATCTTCAACAAAATACTAGCAATCCAAATCCAACAATACATTAAAAGGGTCATATACCATGATCAAGTTAGATAATGTGTGCTACTACCTGAACCTCATTAGAGCTGATGGGGTGGACTGATTGTTGTTCAATAGCTTATTTGGACTTTTCCTTATCATGGAGTCCAAGGAAGATGAACCTTTCCTTAACCAGAGTTGTGGTAGCTGCCCCCTCCAATTAAAAGAATGATCCAAAGAAGAGATGTAATTTCAACTGGACCCCAGTGATTGAAAACAACTGGATTCCTTCTGAAATTCTGAGTGTCTGCATACATCTAGTAAACTTTAGTAGGAAAATGAACTGGCTTTTGGATGATTTTCTTTATTAATATAAAATCCTTTTCTTTAGTTAATGTTTTATTTCATTTGCTTACTTAATGTTTTGCTGATGTGGAGTTCATTATAAGATAAAGGCCAGACAGGAAAAAATTCAGCTATTCATTCAGCAAATACTGATGAATCCCTGGTATGGGTCAGGCATTGTTCTAGGTACACGAGCTATACCAGTAAACGCACAAGGTGGAACTTCCTGCTCTTAATGGGTTTATATTCTAGTGTGGAGAGATGGACAAGAAATAAGATAAATAAATAATATGTTATATATTAGAGGGTGATTAGTACTGTGAAGATCAGTAAAGCAGAAAAGGGGATAGAATTTTAAGAATGGGCACCAGAAAAGGTTGTATTGGGAAAGTAACACTTGAGTAAAGACCTCAGGGGGTGAGGATTGACCACATGGACATCTGCAGGAAGAGGAGTGCAGGCAGAGGAAATTGCATGTTCAAGGGCCCTGAGGCAGGCTTTTGGCTCAGGTCATAAAGGAACTGCAGTGAAGCAGTGGCCACAGAAAGGTTAATGCCAGTGAGGAAGAAGTTGAGGCTGGAGAGGGAACAGAGAACTGGATTGTATAGAGCCGTGTCTGCCTTGCAAAGACTTAACTTTACACTGAAAGAAATGAGGAGCTGATGGAAGGTTTTAAGTGGAGAAAAGACATGCTGTGAGGTTTTGATAGGACCACTCTGGCTGCTCCTTTTAGAGTAGATGGTAGGGGGTGAGGGTAGAAGCAGAGAGTTCTCAACCACTGCGCCACCAGGAAAGTGGTCATGGTAATAACGCAGGTGAGAGAGGATGGGATCTGGGGGGACAAGGCAATGAAGGTGAGAAGGGTCAGATTATGGGAAAATTCAGAAGGAAGACCAGATTTGTTGATGGAATGGATATGAGAGTAAAGAATCAAAGGGGACAGCAAGGTGCTTATCCTGGACCACTGCAGGGACAGGTTGCCATGCGGAAGCCTGCAGGATTGGTTTTGGAGGAAAAGACAAGGAACTCAGGTCTGGAGGTGTTTTACTTGAGATGCCTGTCAGATATCCGGTGCAGGTGGTGGACAGACTATTGGATACAGAGATGTGAGATTCATACCAGAGATATCTATCTGGGAGTTTTCAGAATATAAATGATCTTTAACACCAGGAAACCATACGAGGTCACCAAAGCTTTGATTGAGAGTTGATAGAAAAGTCCAACTTTAATTTTGTCTTTGTTCTTGGTTCAAAGTCGTTGCAGCTTTTTTTTCAATATATAAAGTTCTGTAGAGCATTTTCTTATAAAGAACCACTACTTTGATACAATATTTAAAGCAAAAGAGTTAGCAAAGGTCACATTTCCTTTCTCCTAGATAGAATAGAAGAGTGTTTTTTGGTTCAATTCTGCTTTTCTTACTCAAGAAAAAAGTTACTGACTCCATAAAGCTGAGATATTTTCACTCCTATTTTTAAACATTTGGTTCCCTTTCCTGTCTGGTGACATTTGATAGTAAAGGCTTAATTTAACATGGGCAATATGGACTTCCAAATGTTCCTGCCTCAGAGACAGTTCTAGATAACTGGCTTCTCGGAAAGAAGAGACGCCTTGAGGCTAGAAAACCAATCAATAGTTCCCTATTTTGTTATATTTTAATCCACCAAAAGAAATAAAACACCCAAATGCACAACACCTAGTAGTTCGTACCCAAGCAGTAGACTGATTAGCTATTGATTTTCCCTGCATTTTATAGAGGAGCTCCAGGATTTGATTACAAGCCCCAGCGCTGTCCTGTCTAAAACACCTATGCAAGGAAAAGGAAAGTGGACATGGAGAGGGCTAATAGTGTAGTTTAAATATGTAACATCCACCACCACCATTTAAATTAAATTCAAACCAAGTGTAATTATAAAATTGTGAGTTTATGTCATGCCTTATGATGTACTTCAAGCATAACAAATAATTGCATTTATTAGACGCAGATTTGAAATCTCGTCCCTGTGAACAAATAAATGGCTTGGAGACCTGCAAATCCTTTGGTATTTATAGGAGGATATGATGGGTATTGCGAAACGGCAGGAGAAAAGTGGCTGGTTCCTAGGTCATGAAGGGCTTGGTACGCCACGTTCAGGAATTTGGATAGTGGAGGTAGACTGTTGTATCTATGCATACTTTGGATGAGACTTGGACCCACGCCTGGTACTCCAACTGCCACAGGAATGGAATCTTCCCCCTTTGCCCGCTCTCACCTGCTTTTCCCAAATCCCCCAGAAGCTGCATAACCGGAACCTTTGCCACGATGGGTGGTCCAGCTCCCTGCTGCCTGACCTCTGCTGCTACCTGCTACCTGTGGGCAAGCTTCATGCTGCACTGGTCAACCACCACACCAGAGTCATATCTTCGACCCCAGGAGGACAGTGGTATCTGCGGAGGCTGTGCCTCTCCCCGGGCAGGTCCCTGTGGTTCGACCTTGGCCTGGGTGGGCATCCTCCCAGTTACAGAGGGAGGAACCAGAAGGTCTCTCCAGTCTGGGCTCCCACCACTCACTCTGTACCAGGCACACCAGGCCCTGCAAAGGCCTTAAACCCAACCGCCTGCTTCCAGATCCCCCTCTGGGAGGCTGTCTGCAGAGGCTCCTCCTTCAGTTAGGTGCTCTTCACCCCAGAGAGCCACAGGGCCCTGTTTCACCTCCCTCAGGCTTCTGCTCAAATGTTACCTTCCCAACGTCTCCTATTTTGACTTTGACCTCTCATTTAAAATCACAACCCCTTACGCTAAGTGCAAGAAGCCAGACACAAAAGCTCACGTCCTGTGTGATTCCATTTATAGGAAATACCCAGAATAGGAAAACCCACAGAAAGCAGACTGGTGGCTGCCGGAGCAGGGAGGAAGGGGAATTGGGGGATGACCGCCTAATGGGTACAGGGCTTTCCTTAGGGTCATGGAAAGATTTTGGACCTTGACATAGGTGCTGGTTGTACGCCATCGCCAAAATGCTAAATGGTACATTTTAAAGTGGTTAATTTTATGTTATGTAAATATCACTTCACTGGAAAAAAAATCGCAACCTCACCAATTACATTGTGCCTGACCCAGCTCCATTTTCCCTGGAAAAAAAATCGCAACCTCACCAATTACATTGTGCCTGACCCAGCTCCATTTTCCCCCATAGAAAGTTTCTACCACGTCGTGGGATTCACGTGTGTATTTTGTTGGCTGTACATCTCCCCTCTTCAGAATGTAAACTCCACCAGGGCAAGGCTTCCTGGCTGCTTTGATATCATCTCCGGGCCTAGAACAGGCCTGGAACAAAGTAGGTCATGGACAAAAATTTGTTGAATAAATAGGTGAATGTATGCCTCTTTAATGCTTCATTAATCAAAGAGCCTCCCTATTTCTTGAACACCAAACTAAAGGGAGATGATTCTTTAAAAATAGGATTAAAGAGCCAGTATAGTCTAATCCAAAGTAAATTTTAACATAGCGAGAGGAAGAAAAGTGGCCTGTATCCCATTAGAATTCCAGTTCACAACGTGGGAAGCAAACAAACAGCCTGACAGGGATTTAGAGGATCAGGACGATGGTATCCGGTGCTGAGCACTGCAGTCATTTTTAATTTGCAAAGATTAGAAATGTCACCAAACATCGCATTTTCCTCTAAATTCTAAAAGATAAATTAGCGCACTGATTTCCGCTAGAAGGAGAGCCGGAAAAGCAAGGCCTCTAACACATGCTCTGTCTCTGTACACGCATATACGTCCTGCACATGGATTCAACCACAGGAAGCACACTGTACTTCAATTAAAAAAAAATGCAGACACTGTAAATCGGAGGGAACATACCAATGAGCTCCTTATTCCTGACGTCCAAGGCCATGTTCCGGAGTGCCGTGGCCACTGCACACACCACTCGGTCATTGTCTATCCGCAGCAGCTCCACAAGGATGGGCAGGCCTTTCTCTTTCCGGACAGCAGCTCGGATATATACCGACCACTGCAAATGAGGGGAAGCAAAGACATTAGGAGCTGGGGTGGAACCCTTACAAGCAAACAGCACGTGTGGGTTTTCACACTGCCGTCTACAGGTGCCAAAAAGGTTGGATGATCAAGACCTCATTGTGGAATGGGTTGAGTGTGTTAGACATGTATTTAAACATTTTAACTTTATTTTTGCCTCCAACATAGGATAAAGGTTTCAGCTTTAATCAGTTAACCACTCTTCATTTCGCCGGTGCCAGCTTTCTCAGCCCCTGAGTTAGGAAGCCATTTGTGTGGTGTCTATACTTGCTACTTTAAGATATGGAGGTCTGGGACAGGAAGGGCTGGCTATTGACATTAAGAGGAATAAAAAAAAAATCCTGGGAAGAGTAGAAAACGATAAAAGCTAGAGTACAGGTGACTTTTTAAAAAAGAGACTTGAATTTGGAGGTGGGGCAGAGAGATAAGTTACAGAAAGTACTGTCAATTAAGTTGTTTGCTGAATAATTAGGAGGAAGTAAGTCAGAAAATGGTAGGGGTGAGGAGAGGTAAATATGACATCGAAGATGGAGGGTGAAAACTGTAAAATTAAAAAAATCGCAATATATAATATTATGCCTAGGGCCATAATTCAATGTCTAATTTATAAAGTAAGCATACAATTTGTTTTGGGTTGGCAGTCGTTGGCCTTAGTGGAACACACCTAAGGCTCTTTATAGAAATGTACTTGCAGTATCAGGACCATAAAGTATTCAGATTCATTTAACGGAATACAGGTAGGCTCAGGTTTTCCAGACATTTGCATATGTACACTTTATACTCCTGGACAGTGTTCCAGAGAAGAGCATGCACCATAAAAATCAACCAATATAAGGGTTTACTCTGTTGCAATTTCAGTTATGATCTAAGAGAATTAAATTCATAACATGAGGTTCTGGATTCTGTGGCAGAGTCCTCCTGGGGACCAGCAAAGGTGGACAAAGCTCCCACCCCTCCCCACCAGGCCCCTCCACCCCCTTTCCCCTTTGGGGCAGGCACCCCAGAGCTGGCTCTCACCTGTGGCAGGCAGGGAGCCCCCTCTGGCAGTGAACGTAGGGCATATGCCATGCCTGCCACATCCTCAGCCCAGCCCTGCATGAAATATGAGATTAAAAAAACACACAACTTCATCCCGTCCTACGTTAGAGAAGTCACATTCACATAGTTTCTTATCACCATCAACTCAGACCGAGTGCTTTTCTCCTGCCCCTACTCTGTGCCTCAAGCTCTATGAAGCCTGAGGGGGTGGGGACGCTCATGGAACTCATGAGAGCATCTCTTGATTGCAATTAACTCTTTCATAGACCCAACCTCAGGGAGCAAAGAAATGGATGGTCAGAAAGTCTTAGACATGGAAAAAGCTTCGGGTTTTGCAGCTGCTGATTGAAATCTGGCTGTGAGGATGGGATATCCCTTCCAAGGGAAGGTGTTTCATGAAGACGGTTCCAAACCTCCGTCATGTCCACAAGAAAGGTCATTTGCAATTTGACATACGATGAGATGTGATTTTCATCTACTTCCTCCCCTGCTTGTGAACCTTTTGGTCTCCAGGGCCCAGAAAAGACTAGACACCTGGGCTTCTGCAGCCCATTCATTGTTGGGTTCTTCCTTAAGACTAAGGGGGGAAGCTAATGGAAAAGAAACTAATGGAAGAAAATGGAAATCAGAGCGGGGGGGGCGGTGTCAACATTTCCATACTGTAAGGTAAACATCAACAATATATTTGAACACTGGGGAGATATTCTGGGCCTTTTGAGAGACCAGACGGGATGTTTTGGGAACTCGGGCAGGCTGAAGCATGGGCCCAAAGATGACCTCTTTCCCAGAGCCACCTCTTCCCAGGCCCCAGATGCTGGCTTGTGCATTAGTGATCTCTTCGAATCCCCCAAACTCCTGGGAGAGTGACATTACTGTTCTTGTTTTATAGATGAGAAAATCTAGACACAAAGATTTTAAACAACCTGCCCACAGGTGTCACCTGTGCCCTTGGCCCCCAGTCTTCTTCCTCTATCTGCTCTGTGATGCTGACAATACTCTCTCCTCTGCCATTATCTCATTCTCTCTTGCCTATACCTCTGGGCTCAGTCTCCCAGAAACTGCCTTCCCCTCCCTTCCATCCTTCCAAACATTGAGAGGGGAGAACCTGACTATATCTGAAATGAACCAAGAAAGGTAGGCTATAGCTTAACTTTTTCCTCCTTAGAAGTCTAGCTATTATATCCCTTCATGTTGGATGGAAAGATGATTTGGTGTTTGGAAAATAATGAGAGTCCTTCAGCTTTGCTGAAGACTGATTTGAGAGTAACCAAAAATGGCTATTCATGGCCAAAAATGTGTATGAGTTGTAGATACATCTTTTTGGTATGAGAAAATGGTCAACAGTGATAGGTTCTAAGTGAAAAGGGAAAATCAGACAGTGGGTTTGATCTTATGTTATCAATATACAGAAAATAACCTTTATTTTGAAACTTTTAGTTGTGTGTGTGTTTGTGTGTATATGGAAAATCCCCAGTATTAGCTCAGTATATGACAGTTCAGAATGAATTATTTACATTTCATTCAAAAGATGATGCAAGTTTCCAAAGTTTGCTTAACGTGCAAGGATAGTGATGCTTTTTAAGTAGCACATGAGCAGTCTTGGAATAGGTCATGTATAACCCACATGTGAACCTATGTGTACCCCAACAAGAAGGAGTAAAGACAGCACAGAGTGGAAAGAGAGAAAGACATGATACAGTACTGGGGAGATGAGGAATATTTCCCAAGTGCACTCAACACAGAAGTGCGAGGCTCATACAGAGTTTTTCCAAAAGAGAAGTGAGTTACCTTGGACAGCACTGCAGCCCCTGGGGTCAGCGACGTGTATGAGTTGCCAAGAGCTTTTTAATTGAAACAAAAGAAGTATCACTGGCATGAAAATAGATGAACAAGAGAGATAAGTGTACCTTAACTCATTGTGGTTGAGGTGGAAATCTTTGGACAGAACTTGACTTTTTGCAAACAGAAAGAGAGCGTCATGCACTAAGCCCACCAGTGAGGAGGGAAGGGACAAAGCCGGTAGACTAGGATGGCTTTAAGAAGAATGGTCCCTGAGCTGAAGAGAGGATCCTTGGTGATTCAAAAGGAGGAGAAGGAAGAGGAGAGGGAGGATGAGAAGGAAGAGATGGAGGAGGAGGAGGAGGAGGAGGAGAAGAGGGGGGGAGGAGAAGAAGAGGGGAGGGGGCAGGAGGAGAAGAGGGGAGGGGGAGGAGGAGAAGGGGGGAGGAAGAGA